>NW_027497542.1:0-71424 GCF_021521415.1 Bidens hawaiensis | reverse complement strand
CCTCTCATATAGGCTCAAAAGATTGTCTTGGGGAACAAGAAGGTCAAGACAAGGAACCACAAAATAATGACCAAAGATTAAGGGCATGTTTCTTTTGTATCATACATTCCTCCTCAGCCAATATGAAGGGGAGGAGATATCAAATAGAGTGGGGAGTCCACTCATGTAACACATTTACATGTTTTCTATAAACAACAATCAAGAGGTGATTCAAGGGCATCATTACGCCGGGAGAAGAGGCGAGGCTCCTTTCAAAAATACCTTAGGATGTTCAAGCGGGCCTCGTTATAGACCCGAGGAAGGTTGGGAAGTATCATGGGAAGGACATTAAGCCAACATGCTGGAAGGGAATTGGCCAACAAAGTTATAATAAAAAGGGGAAAGAGGATCAAACCAAGAGTAGGGTAAGGATAGTCCAGACTGATTTAAGTCCATTACGCTTATCATAAATAATAAGGCAAAATGGACTGGGGGGGAGGGGGGTTGAAGAGGTTACCCTTGCAACGGGCTTCACGGGTAAGATGGAAAATGGGCCCAACAAGAGCTTACGACCCAAAGTTGATGACATAACAAAGTAAGCCCAATTAAAAGAAACCAAGAACATTAGAAGGGAACTAAGCAAACTATAAACCCTAAAGACATGTCTAATCAACCTGACAAAAGAAGTAAAACAAGGTTACATGTTTCATCCATATGTTTGAATTCAAAGGGCATGCTGCCCTATAGATGGGACTGCTGCAAAGGAGCCATCACATCATAAAGAATCTAAAAAGCAAGGACCAAGGAATATAGATCTAAGATTCCTTTTTTTTGTACTATGTATTCGTCTCTTTCCTATATAAAGGGGACAGAACATGTGATTTATGCAGATTGAGTGTACTCATGTAATCCTTGTATAATAATGGGATATTGGTTTTAAATATTCCCAACTTTGACACATTGGTAAATAACACTCTCAACTTACGAAATATTCCCCAACACTCCCAACTTTTAACATATTTTCTTCTGGCACTCCTGGAGTAACGAAACACTAACTTCGTTAGTGTTTGGGGTAAAAAAAATGTCATTTTCAAAGTTCAAAGGATAAAATCAAAAATGTGTTTATTATATAATTCACATCATTCTCCACCCACCACCACCGCCATCGAAGACCACGATGAAAGAATTTGTCACCACCACCGTCGTACTTACCCTCGTTACCAGATCTGAGCTCACCGTCTTACCCTACCACCGCCCTACTATCATCACCATCTTCGGCCGACCCCTACGGTTAGTGCACCGCCATTATCATCTCCGCCACTCACACAAACACCATCGCCATCATCATCTATGATTTTTGGATTTTGAAATTGGGGGTTTTGTTTGAAATTAAATTGCTCAATTGTTGGATATTAAAGATCAAGATTAGTAAAGCAAGGGTAATTGTTCTACATATGTCATCTTGAAATTGGGGGTTTGTTGTAGTGATAAATTTAAGGTCTTATATACCATCATCATGAAAGCTGCTAAACTTAACCACAAGATGGTACAATGAATATGATGCGTCGATGTATTCTGTCAGTAGTGGTGGTGGTTGGTGGCTGCAGTGGCGGTGGTGGTAGGGAATAGGGGGTGGTGGTTGGGTGCAGAAGGATGTGAAATATATAATAAACAAAATTTTGATTTTATCCCTTGAACTTTGAAAAATGACATTTTTTACCCCAAGCACTAGCGAAGTTAGTGTTTCTTTACTCCGGGAGTGCCAGATGAAAATATGTTAAAAGTTGGGAGTGTTGGGGAACATTTCGTATGTTGGGAGTGTTATCTACCAATGGGTCAAAGTTGAGAGTATTTAAAACCAGTATCCCTATAATAATCTGATCATTCAATCTAGCTCGGTCATTTTAATAGAACCTTTCGAATCCACTTGGTTTCATTAGCCACTTCAACTAGGGTTCCTACAAGTGTAACATTGAGCTCAGAGAAATCACTATCTTGACATGGAGAGACGTTTGAAGAAACGCAAAGCTAGTTACTTTGTGTGTATAGTGAATAAGGTGATCACCACCTTTGATTAGTGAAGATTTGTAAAGCTATATTTTATTGACATAGTGTGTTGAATAAGATGATCACTAACTACCTTTGCTTAATGTGACATTTTATTGGTGACTCATAATAATTTGGAAAATGACTAGTGAAGAAATTTCTCAATCGGATGACCGGGGAGAGGACTAGAGTGAATTTGTTAACATACACTTATATCTTTATAAATTAGTTGTGTATCTTTTTTCTCTAAATTCTGTAAATGCTTGTTTATTTGTTACTAGTATACACAAAAAGTGTTATTCCATAAATGAGTTTTAAACATGTACATAATAAATTAAAAGTGTTAAATTTTTAAAGAAAATTATTCATGGCTTTCTAGTTTTCTATAATATTATATACTAGTTTTTATCCCCCGTGTTACGGGGGTTGTTTTATATTATTTGCTTTTAATATTTATTTATTTTTTAAATTTTTATTTTTTTTATTGTATGAAAGTTAATAATATACTTATGACTTGATAATAACTTGTTTCACAAACAAATGAGATGTTATAACCCCGTTAAAAAGCTATATGGGTTTGATGAGTCCCAAGTCCCGTTTATTTTGTTTACTATAAAATCGGTTTTTTTAATTATAAATTGTATATATCTTTTTTTAAATAAGTCATATTTTAATTATTAGTATATCCATACTTTATAGGATTTTTATATCAAATATTTGGTGAGATTAGTTTTTAATTTAATGAGATGTTATAACTCGTTTAAGAAATATATGTTTAAGAAATATATGGGTTTGATAAGACCCATACCCGTGAATTCGGGTCAAATGCATGAGAAACCTCCACTTATCAAGCAAATCTGGTAACTCCAAAAAAGGTGGGACCACATCGCGACACGTAGGTTTTTTATGTTTTCGTTTATATATTTATAGATTTCACTAAATAATCATACTTTTTAATCTTTACTGGGTATTTAAGTTTGAACTCTTTTATACAGATGGTTGCATAATATGCTCACAGTGTAGCCTTTTAAGTTCATATATATAAAAAACAATATTGTCGTATGGTGTTCATCTGTATATATGTTCAACAAACCAAATATGTGACCTTTTGTCCAATTGCCAAAAATTAAGAACCTTGTCAAAACTTAATTACTCCTTTCAATCCTCATATAAGAGTGGTCGGTCATTGGGGTGTCCCGGTTACCATTGGGTTAGTCACGTCTATCATCTCGAAGGTCAAAGCGACTCTTATATTCCCGCTAGATTTTGGGAATTTAACCAAAGAGATAACCTGACGGGGGACGGGATGGGGCTCCCATCACGAGTGATGGGGGTTAGCGTGGTGATGAACACACTCTCTCTCTTTCTATATATATATATATACACACACACAAACACACCCCAAATACACTCCTTTCACTCACACAAAAACTTATATATATATATGTATACCAAAACCCATCACACTATCACCACTCTCACTAATTTCATCATTATTGATGGAATGTGATAGGATGAGGTGGCACACTATTATTGGATGTTGCAAGTGATGGGAAAACAACCACCCCCAGCCCCTAGTGGTCCAATTTCCATCACTCATCATACCCAATGGTGATGTGTCACCTCACCCACCACATTCCATCACTAGTGATGGAATTTAGTGGGGGAGGGGGGTGGTAGTGTGATGAATATATATATGTGTGTGTGTGTATAGAAATAGGTTGAAATCTCCATCATGAAAATGAAAGAGTTTTGTGATCACCATCACGTTGAAATCTCCATCACGAGTGATGGGGTGGGCGGCGGCGGTGTTCCACCCTCCATCACGAGTGATGGAGCCCCCATCACGAACCAACCCCACCCTCCTAAGAGCAACTACATCAGGCTACTAGTCCCGAGGTTTGGATCCATTTGGCAGTAACAGACTTAAATTCCACTGTTGTGGAGAAAAAATTGTGTGATTGAGTTTGTGCAGCCGAACTACATGCAAACGCCACGTTGGATCCTATACTGAAACAAATTTTTTAACACACCAACAAATAAGAAGTTGGGTCCCTTGATCAACCAACAAAAGGAATTAAATTATATAAATAAATATTTACTAGCCACAACAATTACCGTAAATGTACGAAAAGAATACATGAATAATTGTTCAGCAGCATTATTTTTTTTTCAAAAGGTTAAAAAAAAAAAAATTAACACTTATGCGCACAACATACATAAAAAAAATCGAAATCTTCACCTAAAAATCACACTTTCAACCATAAAAAAAGGAAGATAAAACTCCGTTTCAACAACTTTTGCATAATAACTCTAATTTTGTTTAATCAAGATATGAACATTTATCGATGGATCGAAAAAATTGAAAACTCACTTGACATTATGTGAAAAAAATCAAGAAAAAGCTTAACATTTGAGATTAAGTTTGTATTTTATCTAATATTTAATCTTAAGTTAATGTATGCTTTTATGTTTAGTTAATGTATGCTTTATTTTCAGTTAATGTATATTTTATTTTTATGTTTAATGTATTTTATTTTTGTAAATGTCTATTTTTATATTTATAATTTTATATTATTTTAAAGTTTTTTTAAATGTTTAATGTTTCATTATTTTAAATATATATGAAACATAAAAACTAAATTTGTTATAAAAGTAATTTAATTAAGTATAAGTTAATTGTAGTGGTAGGTGATGATGTGACGGTTTGTTGTTGTGAAAGAAAGTGAGAGCGTTTAAGAAAAGTTTGGTATATGATGTAGCGCTGATGTGATGGTTTATGTATGTTTGTTGTTGAGGATGCTCTAAGTGAGCGAAAATGAAACCCTAACTGATGATCGTGGCTGCCAGAAAAGAAGAGGATAATGGAGACAGGCGGTTTGTTGTTAACGCCGTCAGGAAATATATATTTGCTATTGAACATACACATATTGGAATCTTTGTTGTGGACTTATTTTCTTTTTTTAATTCACATCGAGCATACACCTCATTTACTTTATTTATTTTCCAGGATCCATTACGAATGCCCGCACATTAGTTAAAAATACTAAAAGAAAAGAAAGTGACATGAATGAATGTTTAATTGCTTTACTCAACATTGTCCCCATTAGGATTTTGGATAAGAGGTCAAGGCCCAAAAGATTTGACGTGCAAACGAGTGACAATTTTGACTTTTAACTTGCTTACCGTCTTTTATACTTTCAGTCAAATTCGAGGTGTTCAATTACTCTCAGTCCTTCAAACATAAGTAATGTAAACGTTAATACTGTGTAAGTTTAGTATATATAATATAGGGTAAAGTTAAAATACAAAATACAACAAAAATGAGAATGGTGAGAAAAAATCTAATTTATTGATCTTAAATTTGAATTTGGATGATGAATATTAATTTAAGAATAAAAATTGATGAAAATGGCATGAAGGTAATAACCCACTTATGATGACTTTACCTCTCCACATGCAAGACACATATTAATTCCTCCATCATTTTAAAACGTCTATAACACGACATTGTTTTTTAGAATTTTTTTTACCATAATAACAAGCGTTTTTTTTATCTTTAATATAAATATCATATTGTTATATAAAAATAAAAAAAAAAATTAGTGGGTTTTTTGTATTGTGTTATTTGGTTGTTCATTGTGTCTTTTAATTGAGTTTTTCTATACATTGTGTTATAAATTTTGGTCATTGCGTTTTTCAATTGGTACTCATATTAAAGATAAAAATTAAAACAAAGATTACATCGTTGTGTTTTTATACTCAACATTTGTCTTTTTTACTTATCATTGTGTTTTAGTCATTGTGATCAACATTCACTTAAGTTGAGACAAATAGTATATGTTCATTGTGTATTACGTTCAAGTTATTGTATAATATGTAGATTCCATTGTGTTTTACGTTTCAGGTCATTGTGTTATATGTATTTACCATTGTGTCTTACGTTTCAGGTCATTGTGTTATACGTATTTATTATTGTATTTTACGTTTCATGTTATTGTGTATTATGTATTCATCATTGTGTTTTATGTATTAGACAATTCTTTGGTATTTTTGATTATATTTACATATTATTAGACAATGGTGTTATTAGTATTTAAAAAAACACAATGATCAATTGAAAGACACAATGGCGAAAAAAAACACATTAACAAACAGAAAGACACAATAACGAAAAAATACACAATGGTAATAAAAAAAGACACAATGACGTAAAATTTTTTTTATTTTTATATAACAAAATCATACTTATATTAAAGATAAAAAACGCTTGTTATTATGGTGAATTTTAATTTAAAAAAAATATCATATGAAAAGGGGATAGACGTTTAAAAATGATGGGGGAATTAACATGTGATTGCATGTGGAGAGAGAAAATGTGTACTATTACTTTTATACTCTCTTTCCTTTTGTTCCTACATTACACATGTTAATTAACTATAACTTTTCACACTTTTCATTTTTATTGCACTTTGTAAAATAACTCAACCTATATAATATAATAAAGTTTGTTGTTAATTAATATTTTAAAATTTTAAAACAATAAACTGGTTTTATATACAACTAGGTTTGTAACCAGCTGCTTTGCGGCGGTGTTGATCTATGCAAGTGCATGTGGAGCGGAGGTTGAATAGCGGATAACATTTATCATATCTAAAAATATTTGAGCAAATAAGTATGGAGATCGTGATAGGTCCGAGCATGTATTATCTAGGTTGATATTTTTTGCAAAGGAGCCCAACGGCCCAGCAGGGTTTACATAGCAAACTACTTCATATCCTAGCACACCATGTTTTTTTTTACAAAAGTCGTAATAAACTACTGGATGGTTTTAATCAAAAAAGTTTGGCCTTGTGTTGAAACATCGTGTCCTTGTTTTCTTCAATGTATTTTTTGCTTCTTTTCGCCTTGACCTGTAATCAATATTTAGTTTCCATTAGTAGCTTGATGTGTCATAGCAACTATTAAGAAAGTACCATTTACTGTAACTTAAACTAACATCATAGAAACAATTAACCAACAACCTTTTCAAACTATATATTCCCTCCGTCCTATTATAAGTGTCCATATTTTCTTTTTTATTTGTCTCATTATAAGTGTCAACTTTCAAAATTTATTAATCAATTCCCAAGTTTACCTTAAACATAAACAACTAACATTACTAAACAATATTGATGAACCCACTTTTCAAGGGCATTATTGTCATTTGGTAAGAAAAAAAAAAGTAATTATTCAATCCACCTTAAACTTTATGTTTTTCAAACCTGGACACTTATAATGGAACTGAGGGAGTATGTAATAGTGGGAAGGGTTGTTAGCAGTGACGGATCAAAGAATTTTTTTCACAGGGTCGAAAAGTTTTTGGGTATGTTCACAGTTATATAAAAAACATTTCGGTCAGGTTTGGTCGTTCAGGTCGGGTCAAATCGGTATATAATTTATTTTTGATCGGGTTTCGCCGTTCCGATCGTGTCGAATCGAGTCGGGTCATATAAAAAAGACAAACGATATCAATATAAACGCAAAATTAAAATACAATATATGTAAGGTTGTTTCTACAGGGTTTCATTTATTGAAATCTAACCAAAATATCATATACTTTGACAATTTAGCATTCCTAAACAATTATTTCTCAATATTACAAATACAACTATGTTTGAATTCTCATGAGTAATGAAAATCACAAAATTTCAAGCGGTGATTCCAAATTAATATATATATTTTTCTAATACTCACAATCGTACGTTGACTGCTTTTTCATAAACGACCGATGTGCCATGTACACAAAATAATTGTCTTCCGACTTTTTTTATATTACTTTTAACTGTTTTTTAGAGAATCTATTAGATATTTTAAGATTTAAAAAAGATTTATATATATATATACTAGATTTTATCCCCCATATTACGGGGCTGTTTTATAATATTTGTTTCTAATATTTATTTATTTTTTGAATTTTTATTTTTTATTGTATGAAAGTTAATAATATACTTATGTTTTGATGATAAATTGTTTCACAATTAAATAAGATGTTATAACCCGGTTTAAAAGCTATATGGGTTTGATGAGATCCAAAACCCGTTTATTTTTTTACTATAAAATTGGTTTTTAATTTAATGAGATGTTATAACCCATTTAAAAAATATATGGGTTTGATAAGACCTTTACCATTGAATTCGGGTCAAATGCATGAGAATGTTACATTTAAAAATCAAGCAAATCTGGTGACTCCAAAAAAGGGGGGAGCGACTACATCGCGACACGTAGAATTTTTGAGTTTTCGTTTATATTATATATATATACCGACAAATGTTATTCAAATATCAAAAAAAAAAAACAAAAAAAAAACAAAGGCTTATTAAAAATAAAATTCATACAAAATCTACTAAATTTGTAGACAAAAAAATTAATTTAAAAACAAATATAAACGACAATGGCTCCTCTCAAAAGAAAAAATCAATACAAAAAAACCTAGTAAAATAAATATATAAACTTTCACTAATTTAAGTTTTTAGTTGTAGGTTGACGGGAGTTTTGTTTCCATTTTTTAATATGACCCGGGAGTAATTTTGTTATATAATGAGCCTGGTTTAGAGTTAACTTTAAAAAGCCAATACATCTTAATCAATATTTAGGTTTCTTCTTCCTATTCTCTTCTCTGCAACTATTACATGCTAACATGCCGCTTTGCAGTTTGCGCCAATGACCGGAAAACATGGCTAAATTTCACTTGTGGTTTCACCAATTCTCATCACCTATCCAATATCCAAATTTCACAGGGGTCGGTGTCAAAATTTCACAGAGGTTGGTCGGGTTTTTAACACTATAATGCTACTAATTTTTTTTTCCACAGGAGTCGATCGACCCCCTACCTTGAGGGTAGATCCGCCTCTTGTTGTTAGTACCTGCTGTTTGTGGTGATGGCCTTTTGTATTTTGGGTCATGTGTTGGGGGCGATAGATTTGTTGGAGCCGATGAAGTTGATTGACCTATGTTTGGCGTTGTTTTTGAAATCCTGGTGATGATAAACGACCTGTGTCCCATCACTGTGAGGGTAAAGTTCATGGTCATTCCTTTCAATGTGGAGATAGGTGGTGGTAGCTTTTTTGAGTCGTAGTATCCCATGTCTTCTACCATCACCTGGCAATCTGTTTTGAGGTAATCCAATAATGTTTCATTGTAGATTACAACATTAGTTGTGTCTGTGTCATCAGTGATCTTTGCGTTGTGGCAGCACATGTTTTGTATGTCAATAAGTATTTTGTTGGGTTAATTTATTTCTTTAGGAGAACTGGTTATGACACTTACTGGAAGTGTGGAGTGAGAATCTTGTGGTCTTTGCATGCGAATGATGGTTTCCCGTTATGTTGTATCTGCAGTATGTTTTTGCATTCAAAACACCATGCGAAATACCAGTTTTGGTTGGTCTCAACTTCAAAGATTCTTGCGTTGCAACTATATTTAGTTTTGTGATGCTGCATAAGTGTCCGATGTTGTTATGACATGTAAAGTTGTTAAAGAAGAAATTAATATTGTTTCATATGTGTTATTATTGATATGAAATTCTAAATGTTTGATATGTCATAAAATAATAGAAGCTTTATATAATATAAATGTACAACTAATACAACTTACTAAGTTATACATATTTTCACAAATATATTATGGAGGTGATAGGTTAGTGAATAAAGTCATATGTACTACCCATTTCTTTTAGCAAAATAGTTATTAGTTGCCAATGTCATACGGTCTTTGTAAGCTTTATTGTGTTTTCGTTATGTAATTTGTCAAGACATGTTTGTGAATGCGCTACACTGTGTCGCATTCTTGCCGGCTATTTGACGAATGCTCACCTCCCGTTCTCTCAAATCGCCACCCACCCCATCGGGTTCGTCTGTCAAATATGTTTTGGTCATCTCTTTTTTTTTTCTTTTTGTTCTTATCGTTGATAGTAAGTATAGTTGATGCTACATTCGCTATTGTCACCTGACCTGAAGAATCCTATAGGGGTCAACAATTCAATTTGTGGTTTTCTACGACACAGTGCATCTGATCTGGTTTAATGTTTTGTAAAATATATGTTGCTGAGGTTCAATAATTTCATTATGCCTTCTAAGTTTGAATTTAGGACCTGGTCATGAATATTAAGTTTATGTTTAATTACCTTTTTGAAGATTTTAATATGTTGCCTTTTGATGTGAATGTTACATACAGTCTGCGATATTATGGCAGACGGTGGCGATGGTGGTTGTTCATGGCGGTGGGAGATTTTTGCGTGTTCTTATGGTAATATGTTGCCTTTTGATGTGAATGTTATATACAGTCTACCAATATTATGAAAAACAGTGGCGATGGTGGTTGTTCATGGCGGTGGGAGATTTTTGCGTGTTCTTATGGTAATATGTTGCCTTTTGATGTGAATGTTATATACAGTCTACCAATATTATGGTAGACAGTGGCGATGGTGGTTGTTCATGGTGGTGGGCGATTTTTTCGTGTTCTTATGGTAGTGGTCGGGTTGGGGGCGTGTTTTAACCCTAATTCAATTTCTGATCTTTGTTTTGTTTGTGCAGATGGTCTTGGAAGCTTCGATTGGACAGTAGCATGAATACATAATTTCTTTGCATGTTATGTTAAGATTTATTTATTTATTCATTTTTTTTTGTGTGTGTTTGGGTTATAAAAAGATTTTCAAACCTTAAAAAGCATAATTTGCAATATGGGTTCCGTTAATTTAAGTATTCAAAAGGACACCCAAGTATTCATTTTACAAAAAGATTTGTTCTTTTTTTTATTTGTATAATATTAGTTTAGGGTTAATTTTGCTTTTGCTTTCATAATTAAGTAGACATTGTTGTTTTTAAGATTTTGTTATTAGTTGTGTTATTCAATCCATTTCAAGTGTGTGTTGGTTATAAAGACCAATTAAAATTGTGTGTGTGCCATTTGACCCATCTAAAGTGTTTCCGGGTCATTTGATCCATTTTAAGTGTGTTTTGGTTATAATGACCAATTTTAAGTGTGTCAGGGTCGTTTGGATTGTATCAAGTGTGTTTTGGTCATTTTATACGAAACCTTTTCTCAATCATATAGTACTAAATTCCATTGTCAAATCCCGATAAGGAACCGGGAAAATGGGACATTTTTGGATAATCAGGCATGACTTCGGGATTGTCTAAATCCGACCCAAACCCGAGTTGTTGTCATCCCTATATTAACTGAACACCTGACACGCAACATATAAGCATGTATTTTTGGGTAATCCGTTTTGTGTTCTGGACTGTCTAAAACCAACCCCAACCCGAATAATTGTCATCCCTATATAACAAAAACAATCCACATAACACCTAACATGCAACAAATAAGCAATGAACATGTAAAATGACAACATACAGTTGGTGTGCAACAAAGAAAAACAAAACCAATACCATACAACTCAGAGATAATAACAATAAAAGACCCCGACAACATGCATTTGTTCCAACAAAAAAATAGGCTGAAGAAAATAGAGCAACTTGAAATTACCTTTAGGTGTTCATCAGGTTGAAGACAACATTCTGTTGGCTGCTGGACAAACGATGGTGAGAAAATATGTGCTGCTTGTTTCACATATGTTGTCACTATAGAAGTAGGCTCCGGTTATCCACACACCCTTGGATTTCATACGATCGTATGGCTCTTATACGATCGTATACGACTGCAGAATTTGTCAGCTTTTCGCAGCCTTTGTCAGCTGTACAGGAACATTCCATATGATAGTATGGCAACTATACGATCATATGAGGTTTTTTTTCAACCAGAAAGTTTGAAAACTGTATGAACTTTGGGATTGTGAGTTTTTTATATATATAAAAACGGTAGAATACTATATCACATTCGGAACATTGTGTCGTGTCAAATAATACACTGAATATTATATCACGTCTGGAATATTGTATCGTGTCGTTACGTAAAACGAAGGCAAGTATGTACGGAATATTATATCATATTTCATATAACAACTATATCCTTATACTATCGCATTTTTTAACACACACGACTCGACTCAGTCAATTATGTTTTTGTTTTTTTTTCCATTCAATCATATGGGAGTCATACTATCTAGTCAAACTCTATACATCTGCACGCTCAGTGTACTTATGTTGTACTATTATCACGTGGGATTCATACGATCGTATAACTCCTATACGATCGTATTTAGGGTGTTTGGGTTTTTAGAGATGATGTACCAATATCATGACCCTAGAAGTAAGAAGAACAATATAGAAGTGGGACACATGCAATGGCAAAGACATGTGTATCAAAACAAAACTCTGTAAAGAGTGTACAGCAAAAAAAAAAAAGCAATAACAACATTTTGAAGCACCATCCTCCCACTTTTATAATTATATAAACTAGTGTATACACCCCCGCGTTGCGGGGGGAGGGGTAACGTTTATTTACAAATATGTTTCACTCGGAAACATAGAATCACCACCATCGCCACCATTTCTGAACCGTTAACAAAAACAAATGAAAAATATATGTAAAAACGTTGAACCATGACTGATGTTAATGAAAGACATCAACAAAACAATAAGTATAACAAATAATTTTTTAAAAACAACAAAACAAAATAAAATAAAAAAAATTAAAATTAACATAAAGGAAGACAAAATATTTTTTAGTATTTATCGACTCTAGTTTAACTCATGTAACTGAGAGAACAACATAACTTTAATTAAAACTAATGTGTGTCTATTTGAAAATCTGT
Organism: Bidens hawaiensis; assembly: GCF_021521415.1. Classification (NCBI taxonomy): domain Eukaryota; kingdom Viridiplantae; phylum Streptophyta; class Magnoliopsida; order Asterales; family Asteraceae; genus Bidens; species Bidens hawaiensis. The sequence continues at coordinate 58,646 of NW_027497542.1, read as the reverse complement.
GTTACAAATTATAAGAAGAAGAAAAATAATATAACAAACAACCATTGCAATGCAAGAATAAAACCTAACCGGTTTGATTAACAACCTAATACCTATACCACCATACCAACTACATTCTTTAATTAAATCCTCTGTGAGTGTATTATATATATATACTGAACCACTATGTTGAAAAGAAAAAAAATAATCAAAATTAGTGGATAACATACGGTTTGAACATTGAATATTTACACTTCCAAATGTACAAGACTTGATGGAGGATGTACAACCATCAAAACCAAACATCTCCCAAAATTATATATATAAAAATAATAATATACCATAACTGTTGGCAAATGAATTTTCCATAAGGCTCATCGGTATACCTCACAATCCCTCACGCTTGATGGGTAAACCTCCGACGTGGCGTCCTACTTCGAAGGGTGACACGCACGTGACACCTCTCGAACACCCCCTTCTGGGTCACGTGAGGCTCGTGACAATGATCACACTCATCACTCACCATCTCCTCTTTAATTTGACCGTTGGCAACTGTCGAAATTAATTTTTTTTATATTATAGATACATACATATATACTAACATTTTCAACAAAAAGCAAACCCATTTCAACCATTCTCAAACCATTATACAATCCTATTTCAACAAAAACAATAAAATTTCAACAGAAAATTTCAAAATGAGTTATTCTTCTTTGTTCGACGATACAAATTTTTTCTTAATGCAATGGAGTTTACGTTAAAAAATGTTTTATTTGGTTAAGCGTAAACATCGCGTCCGCTCACAAGAAAACTCGGTTGAATCGAGATTGTAAAGGTGCACACTACCGTTTGGTAGGCGACTACTTAGCCGAAAATGAAACTTTCATAAGAAAAGATTTTAGGAGGAGTTTTCAAATGAGTAAATTACTATTTCTAATCATAGTGGACGATATAGTGAGAAAGGATCCGTGATTTGAGTTACATCCGAACGCGAGAGGGAGAAAATGTATTAGTCCTCTACAAAAGTGCACTGCAGCGATCCACATATGGCATACGACACGGTTCATGATGCTTTGGATGAATATCTTCAAATGTCCGAAAGAACGGTGCGCGATAGTGTTTATAAGTTTACCAAAAATGATATTAAGTTATTAGCAAGAAATATTTACCTAACCCTACTTGGAGCGAGATTCAATAATTATATGAATGACATGAAATAAATCATGGATTTCCAGGAATGCTTGGTAATACTGATTGTATGAATTGGGATTGGGGAAACTGCTTCAATGATTGGCGCGGTCAGTACATGCGAGGTGATCATGCATACCCGACTATATCTTTACAAGAAGTCGCTTCACAAGATTTTTGAATTTGGCATGCATTCTTTGGTGTTGCTGGTGGATTTAACGGTCCTCCGCCAGTCTGGGTTTTGCAGTAATATGATAGAATGTACGATGTCTGATTCAAGTTTTCAAATTTCAGGAATCCAATACAAGCATGACTATTTTCTTGGTGGTCCATATATGATGAAATCCTTCATGTGCCCACAAGATGATAAACAGAAGAAATTTTAGGAGGTTCAAGAGGCGGCAAGATGTTTTGGTGTCATAAAAAGAAAGTGGCATGTAGTGGCCCACCCGGCACGAGCATGGACGTAAAAAAAATAAATTAAAAATTAAACGGATTATGTACGCAATATGTACTTTGCATAAAATGATTATCGAAGATGAGGGATTTGCGATTTGCAACTATAACGAGGATGAAGACAACATCCAATATCAACCAGTTGACGACACACAAAGAGAGTATAACCGATTGACTTTGGAAAATGAAGATACGTATATCGTGTTATGTTCGGACTTGGTCGAACATATATGGTCTCTACCACCCATCTCCGACTAGATATTTTAATAGTTATTTTTCATGTAGTATTTTATTTCATAATTTTATTTCCAATGTTTAAGTTTTATTTAATTATTAATGTTTAAATATTATATATATTAAAATTGTATTAAATAAAAAAATAAAAAAAATGGAGAATGATGTGTACCCTTGGTTGAAGGGTGATGATGAATAGTTGGGGGAAAACTGATGTGACGATTGCGAGGAAGGGTGTATGCCCCTTAGCCTAACCTATACAGTTTTTTCATATTAATTATTGTTGTTTCTTTTTCTATATTTATTAAATGCCTCTGTATTATACCTCAAATATTATTAGGGGAAATAAAGTGTGAGATGCTCACTTCGGGATGAAATTTCATCTTGTTACAACGAGGAGGGAAATGGTGTTTCCACCATCCCGATCAAATTCTTCCTCTTTTCTTAGCGTTTTTTCACCTTGATCGGGTTGGTTATGCCAATCATCTGGAGTCTCTCTCTTTAAGTCTGTTTACGTGAAACATCATCCCGAGCCTCCATCTTTCATCAAGTCCCACCACCTTACAAATTTTATCAAATTTTAAGTAAAACGTTTTTATGCCCTCAAGGAACAGTTACGTGTGTGCCACTCGGAGACAAACAGTCGGTGGATGACGGTTTCACATATGTTTTCTTGGAATACTTAATGATAAATTACAAAGAAATATCACTCTTTTTTCCAATAAATAAAGTATTTTCTAGATTGTTTATTTAGCCATCACACTACGGGTGTTTGAAAATTTGTTAAGCTACCGAGTTAAGTGCCATTTTAGTACCTGTGATTTGGACAACTACGCAACTTTAATACCTATTCTTTATTTTATGCAAATAGCTACCTCAGTTTCCAAAGTCTTGCATTTTAGTACTTTTTTTAACCCCGTTAACTTTCATCCGTTAAGTCAGGGGTATTTGTGTAATTTTATTATTTCTTTTATTTGTTCCTTCCCTCTTTTATTATTATCATATCCTAACTCATTCCTAATAACCCTAATTCTCTAAACACCAAACTGATAAACCTAATTGACCATTGATTCCCCAACTTAGCTCATCAGTAGTCAATAAATTGACCTCCCCGTCGCCGCCATTTCGACGACTGCCGGAAATACGCCCTCCAAGCCTACCACCTCAACCCCGACATCCACGGCGTCAACGAGATACTCGCCGTCGCCGTCGTCTTACTCGCTGGAAGTATTCCCGACTGGTACCAAGTAATGCATGTCAATCGCTACTCAAATGACTCCAGTTTAATCAAACGGAAGTATGATCAGCTGTATGGACCGTTCGTTCCAAGATTATTTCAGAAAATACCGCGTCTTTTGGTTCTGCTAACAGCTCAGTTAGAGTTCTCCCAATAACTACACTAGCTGCGTAACCGTATATATGTTCCGCACGTCGGTTCCTACATACATTAACCGAAAACAACAAGATGATATTGCATTATCCATGTTTTAGATCAATCAATAGGTAATTAATTGTTAAAATAATTACGTACCAAATTATTATCCGATGATTGAGATCGTATATTACCCGAATTCCATGGTCTATGTGATTTTGGAGAATTAGGGTTCATATGATGATTTTGGGGGAAAGATATTGGGGAAAGAGTTTATAATCAGGGAGAGAGGAAACAAGAAAAGTAAAAGAAAAATATAATAGTAAAATTACCCAAATATCCTTCACTTAAATTATAAAATCACACAAATACCCCTGACTTAACGGATGAAAGTTAACGGGGGTTAAAAAAGGTACTAAAAATGCAAGACTTTGAAAACTAAGGTAGCTATTTGCATAAAATAAAGAATAGGTACTAAAGTTGCGTAGTTGTCTAAATCACAGGTACTAAAATGTCACTTAACTCTAAGCTACCATAAAATTACTAGTTTTTCCTTTATTGTTAGAAAAAAAACGTATACAACCACCGGTGGCGGATCCAGTTTTAGAGGTAACGTTCAAACTTTTTGTTACTATATTTCATACAAGGTAAACAATTTTTTTTACCGTATTTCATATAATAACCGATTTTTTTTACATTATTTCATATAATATTTTTTCTTAACTTGGTGTTAGACCAATAATATCAATTTTTTATGGAATTTTCGTTTAAAAAGATTGTTAATAAGATTTTGTCGTTTCATCTTCCAAGTTCCTAATTTTAGAAAAAATTAAAATATAAACCCTAAATTTCTAATCAATTCCAATTAACATTATCTAAACTAGTAAGAGAGCCCGCGCGTTGCAGCGGTGTCTTAACTGAAGTTGGATTTATTTTGGGTTAATGGTTAACCCATTCCTGGTTCTAAACATTTTATATCGTTCATCTAATTATAATCGTGGTAGTCTCTATGGCTCCCATGAGTGTATCTCCAGTACGTTAATTCTGGTCCCTACGTCAACTGTATAGGGTTTAGTCGGTATGAAGTCTGCGGTTTCATTATATATGTACACAAATTGTGTATATGAAAGAAATCTAAAATCTCTGAATGATGAAAAAGTTAATTTAAATAAGACGTTTATCATGTCCAACTGCAATAAATAAATAAAACATACCAACAAATGATATCTTGATTCAAAGTTCGCAAACAAGATCAATCAGAAACGAACTATAGTTTCTGAGCAAAAATATCGTATAAAATAACTCATAAGCCGAACTCACCCTTAAAAATAAATTGGTTCAACTATTGAACATGCTTGGTTAAATAAGTTGACCCACTAACCCGTCTAACCCATTTAGATCATGATTGTTACTAGTAAAGTCGCTTGATACGTTTAGATAAATGGGTTAAACAGATTGTATTCTATTTACACGACTCTAAGCATGTGTTGATTAGTGTTAATATTTTGGGCACGGATACAAATACTGGGAGTGTTTGGTTGGACCTTTTACTCAACAATGGTCATTTAAGAAAAAAAGTAAAAATTAAAAGACAACGAATTCAGTATCTTTCGAACAGTTACATACATCACTTACACCATGTTTTACAACAACTTTGAGTTCTTTAGACACAACTATATAAAAGGTGCCTGATGACTCTACCTGAGTCACTGGCTCACTGCACAAAAGTTACCAAATTGTCTCATTTGAGACCAATATGAAAGTAAATTGTCATTTTTTAATATAAATGATTATAATGTATACTGTTGACTTTAGAGATAGTACTCTACAAATATTATTCACATTACTTTCTATAAGTCTATAAATATGTAATCATGCATTGTTATAAAAAAATAAATAATTAATGAAATTTACAGTTAACTTGGGAAAAAAATGTTCACCTTATCTTTAAAATGCCCTTCAATGACAATTTAGGCTTTGACCCATTTGACCTTTTTGACGTGTAAACTACCCAAAACACCCAACTACAATTTCTAATATTTTTAAGCAAAAAATCACATTGACTCATTAGGTCAATTATTTGTTACATTTATACAAACTTGACTCAACAGTTCCAAGTTGACGACCAAGACTACATCAAATTGAAGTTCATGATGTCATTTGTTAAGCATGTAATGGTGCAGTCAAATAGCATATGAATCTGTAGCATAAAAACAATATATTTAGAATGATAACATATTCATATGCGAGCTGTTTGATATGAAAAAAAAACATCAAATTTACAAATTTAAGACAAAGGTTTGCATATATATTACATAATACTATAAATTCATGCGTTTGACATGGAACCTTACATGTTTATAATCATGGGATTATTTGGGGTGTTTAACAAACTGAGTGTGATGTAATTCGAGTTTATCAAATCGGATTATTCAAGTTAAAAAATTTTGGATTCTGAATTCGAATTCAGATTAATTCGACTTGAATTAATAAAATATTTATTTATTTACTGCTGAATTAAAAAACTTGTATGCAAAATGAAAATCGAAATTGTATATAATTCGAAGTGTTGCTAATTCCATTTAAAATTTCAAAAACTGAATCCATACATGGAAACCAAATTCTATTTGAACCAATCAGTTTATTGTAAACCGTATGAGTCGGGTTCAAACCAGGCATCGACGCTATCTTGTAGGTTTTCACTCAGAAATGGAGTGTAATATCCCATTAAGAATTTCTATAATATGACATTTTACCTGCAAATTGAAATGGTTACACTATAAAAAGTGTGAGCAAATAAGTTCAAATATAGTGAACGTCTCCAATCTACAATCACCGAGCTCCCGCCAACAATCATCCAACTGCCAAAAAAAACATAAGACCACTCAACACTTTAATTTCCAAAAATCTAAAAAGAAAATGTATTATCATTGCTTTGTTTTTTACCTGCATACAAAACACGGAGAGTCTCCAAGAATATCACTGAATCCATAACTATGAAAACTATGAAACTTAAAACTGCATCAACTTGAATAACAAAAACAAATCATTGAAGTATTTGAGTGTATTTGGTTAAAAACATACCATTTTTCTAACAAAAGAACAACATTCGGTTGTGCCTTTGAATCCCTTCCACCATTGAGATAATCCAAATGCCATGGCAAAACTGTTAATCCAGTTTAACATATAACAGTTGACTACATATTCAAGTAGAATAGATGAAAAATATTTATATAAGTTAGAAAAAAAATGACCCTCTTATGATGCTCCAATCATCTAGATCTTCAGATTGTACATGATTTTAAATGAAAGTGAGATCATTAAACACGAGAATGAACAAAAAAAAAAAAAACTCAAATTCGAATTAGGTTAACATAAGAAGTCACAAAAGTAGAGATGGTGTTCCATTCATACCTGAAGTTAATAAACCCAAGATTTCATACCATCTCCTGTCGTTGTCTCCTCCATGTTTGTTACAATCTGCAAAATCGAACCACAGTCCAAACTACATGTAATAAGAAAATCAAACTAAACCCAAAATTACAGGGATGAATGTGAGGGTAATGGCGCCTAATGATTGGAAAGAAAGACTGTGCAGAGTACGAATAACCTGAAGGGGCGATTCAATTAGCGTCTTCAATGTATTAATCATAGGAGGAGGCAGTGGTTAAGCTTGGACTGAGGCACCAGGGGGGGAGGAGCTCAAAATGTATACAAAATTTCACAAATGAGAGGGGGCCGGGTTCAAATTTTTGGCCCAAAAAGGCTAAACTTACACTACGTATAAAAATTTTCGGCCGAAAACGGGTAAATTTACACTACTGCGCAAAAAAACGGGGGAGGGGGGGGGGGCACCCGAGCCTCAATGAAGCTTCGCCCTTGGGAGGAGGTGGATTGTGATTGAGAAAAGAGGGCAAACCTAGCGACGTACTTGTTAATACGATGCATTGAATGATTGTTAATACTTTGAATGCCCTAACAAATAACGGATAGATGAAGGGTTGCCGGAGATACCATGGAACGTCACTTGAGATGATCGAATTAATTTTATCGGCGTCTCCTAATTCATTTTAGCAGCATCTTAAAATGATAAAATTACCATGTTGCTCATCTAAAATGTTTTATATGTAATATAGATATAGATATTCAATAAACCATAATCAGTCATTCAAATATTCAATTACAATTTTAGATAAAAGTAGAAGAATACCTAAACTAAACAAGTAGAAGTCGAACAATGAAGAGGGACTAAGGAAACCCCGATCGTCGCCTACTCGGCTACGACGTAGAGGTCCAGTGATCGGAGGAGGGCAACATGGGTCAGGACAACGTGGGGTGGACAGTGGCCGATTGAAACGTTGTTTTGTTAAATGTTGATGTTCGACCTAAACCAAGTGTCCAAAGGGAACAACGAATGATGATTACATCTGGTTTGGACTTTAATTTGGTTGGTCTTTAAATTTTGGTTTGACTTTAATTGGTTTTAGCTTTTAATTTGGTTGTGCTTTAAACAAACATGGGTAACGTTATATTTTCCAGGGGTAGCGAAATACGAAAACCAACCTAGAAAAGGAAAAATATGCCCTACTTGTCCGCTACCCTAGTTACATGCTAAGTCCGCCACTGACAACCACAAATACCCGATTCTTGTGAAACCCCATTTGCAGTCGAGGCAAAACCAAAACCCGAATCACCTCCAACTTCTTCGGTTTCATTTTGTAGTGTCAACGACTGCATCATCGAAAACTATTGATTTCTTGTCATTAAAGAATAGATTTATACGCAAATTGTTTATGCTAAGTCCGGCTGTTAGATTAATGTGCATGACAAGTGATAGAGGCCAAGTTCGAGATTGGCTAATCTCCTTATAAAATATAAATAACACTAAATGTAAGGAGACTTGTTTTGATCAAAATTTTCATGTTCTCTATTAAAAACCAAACATGCCTTATATAGGCTTACAAGATACGTAAGCAATGCATGAAATAAGGAAGATAGGTTTAGTTGTATAACTGCTCACTAATACTTCTTAGAATTGCAATAACTTAAATAAAGGACATAACCAACTAATGCAAATAAACATGGATTAACCAGCGAACATAGAGCTAATAGTTGTGTATCATGGGGGATCCGTATCAATACTCGCCCCATTAAAACGGGTTGTGTCCTCACGACCCTCAAGTGGTGTAGTCAAAGTTTCCCATGGCACATCTGTTGGTGGTTCAAACAACAAGAACCAGGGTGTCATGCAACGGTGCCCCGAATGAAAATTTTCATCACAAAGGAAACAAATTCCAATGGCTTTCTTGGCTTGCATTTCAGCGGGAGTGAGACGCTTCAATAGGGGAGAAGCTTGCTACGATGATGGTGGGGCAAGTGTACTCGGTTCACCAGTAGGAGCGAGATTTCCCGCAAGAATCTTGTCTTCAATTAGACGAGCCAAAACCGTGGCTTGATGGAGCGTTTGAGGATAATGGACGGCCAATTCACTTTGAATTTCCGGTTTAAGTCCGGAGATGAAACAGTTCATCAGAATCACCGGTGATAAACCAATGACCCGGTTCGCAAGCCGTTCAAACTCGTTGGTATGCAGCAGCAATAGTAGTCTGGCGAAGTTTGAAAAGTGCAGCTTGGTGGTTTTCATAGGTGGATGGACCGAAACGTAACTCCAACGCTCGCTTGAATTCCGTCCATGTTCCCAACAGATTGTTGTTATCCACATGATTATACCAACTTAGGGCGTTCTTTGTGAAATAAAAAATGACTAGACTAAGGCTAAGGGGCTGTTCAGCTAAGAGGTTTGAATGATTAAAGGGCAGTTTGTTTTTTTTTCTCAAAATGTAACATCCCGTTTTCTCGTTTCGGTTAATAAAATAAAAGGTGAGTTATTATGAGTCGGGCTTGTGTTGGGTTAAGTAATATGGGTAATAGACTTGGGTTAATAAGGAAATGAGAAAAAGACCATGGGCTTAAGCCCATGACCCATGATATAAATATCATAATTACCATTAATTAATTCATTCTCATCCATTCCATACACCACCCAAAACACACACTTAAGCTCTTTCTCCCTTTCTCTAAACCGAAACCAAGAAGAAGAATCGATCCCGACCCGAGTTAATGATAGTATGATATTTTATGGATCCAAACCCGCTAGATTTAGTCGCGAAACGACGAACCAACACCCTTAAGCCGTTAAAGTCACGAGATCCGGGTGGAATCGGGCATAAACCGATCAAAAGATGAGCTTAGGGGTCACCCTAGCTCAGATCTTGATCGAACGGGACAAAAAACGATGAAAAACGTTGGAAAATAACTGAGATCTCGCTTTTCCGGTGAAATCCCGGTTTTCCGGCGATGACAGCACTGGAAACGATGTACGAGGTTAAGAGAATGTCAGGGAATATTCTGACATTCTCTGACCTAACCCTAGTTTGTTAGCGGAGACATAGCGAATTAACAAGCAATTCGTTATGCCCATTCGTTAAGAGGAGATAACGAATTAGAAGCAGTTCGTTAAGCCATTAGTTAAGTAATTCGTTAACAGAGGACTGACGAATGAACCCCGGTTCGTTATAGAAAGCAGTTCGTTATAGAAAGTAAGTTTGTTATAGAAAGGCAGTTCGTTATAGAATGCCAGTTCGTTATAAGGTCCATTCGTTAAGAAATAACGACGGAGTTAATTCGTTAAAGAACTGGATGATGAACTTGATAACGAACTAAAGTTTGAAAGAATGACAGAAAGGTCCATGGACTTAAGATAAAGTGGATTAATTACAAAGAAGCTCTCGAACTTTATGAGTTAGAAAATAAAATAATAATTAAGAATTCTAATGAAAAATCTGTTAAGACAGTTAATGGAAATAAAATAATAGCTCAATCCCAGCCAGGGTCTCTGCCCCTTGGACCCTGCTAGGGGCTGCCGCCCCCAAACCCCGCGGCCAGTGGCGCTGCCCCCGGACCCCCGTTCGTCAAGGGTTATAATTTAACTAGAAACGAGACATAGATAGTGATAGTTAATTGATACTGTAATTGTTATACAGTTAGTCGCGCACATCTAAAGAAAGGAATAACTGTAAACGGTGAACGTAACCGCATTCAGATGAGTTTCTAGGCCCACTTCCTTGTTATGTTTTCGGGGCTGTGTGCATACTCAATGTGAAACGTTAATACGGTTACCTTAATTGGTAAGCGTATGCTATAATGATTGATGTGATAGTATATATGAATGTTATGAATGAATGCTTGTCGGTGTGTGAACGATCTTCGTATATTGCACGTATCGATAGGGAAAGTATTATGTACTATGCCTAGTATGAAATATGTATATATGAAAGTACTTAATGAAATATGTATATATGAAAGTACTTAATGAACATTAGAAGGGAACTAAGCAAACTATAAACCCTAAAGACATGTCTAATCAACCTGACAAAAGAAGGAAAACAAGGTTACATGTTTCATCCATATGTTTGAATTCAAAGGGCATGCTGCCCTATAGATGGGACTGTTGCAAAGGAGCCATCACATCATAAAGAATCTAAAAAGCAAGGACCAAGGAATATAGATCTAAGATTCCTTTTTTTGTACTATGTATTCGTCTCTTTCCTATATAAAGGGGACAGAACATGTGATTTATGCAGATTGAGTGTACTCATGTACTCCTTGTATAATAATGGGATATTGGTTTTAAATATTCCCAACTTTGACCCATTGGTAAATAACACTCTCAACTTACGAAATATTCCCCAACACTCCCAACTTTTAACATATTTTCTTCTGGCACTCCCGGAGTAACGAAACACTAACTTCGTTAGTGTTTGGGGTAAAAATAATGTCATTTTCAAAGTTCAAAGGATAAAATCAAAAATGTGTTTATTATATAATTCACATCATTCTCCACCCACCACCACCGCCATCGAAGACCACGATGAAAGAATTTGTCACCACCACCGTCGTACTTACCCTCGTTACCAGATCTGAGCTCACCGTCTTACCCTACCACAGCCCTACTATCATCACCATCTTCGGCCGACCCCTACGGTTAGTGCACCGCCATTATCATCTTCGCCACTCACACAAACACCATCGCTATCATCATCTATGATTTTTGGATTTTGAAATTGGGGGTTTTGTTTGAAATTAAATTGCTCAATAGTTGGATATTAAAGATCAAGATTAATAAAGCAAGGGTAATTGTTCTACATATGTCATCTTGAAATTGGGGGTTTTGTTGTAGTGATAAATTTAAGGTCTTATATACCATCATCATGAAAGCTGCTAAACTTAACCACAAGATGGTACAATGAATATGATGCGTCGATGTATTCTGTCAGTAGTGGTGGTGGTTGGTGGCTGCAGTGGCGGTGGTGGCAGGGAATAGGGGGTGGTGGTTGGGTGCAGAAGGATGTGAAATATATAATAAACAAAATTTTGATTTTATCCCTTAAACTTTGAAAAATGACATTTTTTACCCCAAGCACTAGCGAAGTTAGTGTTTCTTTACTCCGGGAGTGCCAGATGAAAATATGTTAAAAGTTGGGAGTGTTGGGGAACATTTCGTATGTTGGGAGTGTTATCTACCAATGGGTCAAAGTTGAGAGTATTTAAAACCAGTATCCCTATAATTATCTGATCATTCAATCTAGCTCGGTCATTTTAATAGAACCTTTCGAATCCACTTGGTTTCATTAGCCACTTCAACTAGGGTTCCTACAAGTGTAACATTAAGCTCAGAGAAATCACTATCTTGACATGGAGAGACGTTTGAAGAAACGTAAAGCTAGTTACTTTGTGTGTATAGTGAATAAGGTGATCACCACCTTTGATTAGTGAAGATTTGTAAAGCTATATTTTATTGACATAGTGTGTTGAATAAGATGATCACTAACTACCTTTGCTTAATGTGACATTTTATTGGTGACTCATAATGATTTGGAAAATGACTAGTGAAGAAATTTCTCAATCGGATGACCGGGGAGAGGACTAGAGTGAATTTGTTAACATACACTTATATCTTTATAAATTAGTTGTGTATCTTTTTTCTCTAAATTCTGTAAATGCTTGTTTATTTGTTACTAGTATACACAAAAAGTGTTATTCCATAAATGAGTTTTAAACATGTACATAATAAATTAAAAGTGTTAAATTTTTAAAGAAAATTATTCATGGCTTTCTAGTTTTCTATAATATTATATACTAGTTTTTATCCCCCGTGTTACGGGGGTTGTTTTATATTATTTGCTTTTAATATTTATTTATTTTTTAAATTTTTATTTTTTTTATTGTATGAATGTTAATAATATACTTATGACTTAATGATAACTTGTTTCACAAATAAATGAGATGTTATAACCCCGTTAAAAAGCTATATGGGTTTGATGAGTCCCAAGTCCCGTTTATTTTGTTTACTATAAAATCGGTTTTTTAATTATAAATTGTATATATCTTTTTTTAAATAAGTCATATTTTAATTTTTAGTATATCCATACTTTATAGGATTTTTATATCAAATATTTGGTGAGATTAGTTTTTAATTTAATGAGATGTTATAACTCGTTTAAGAAATATATGTTTAAGAAATATATGGGTTTGATAAGACCCATACCCGTGAATTCGGGTCAAATGCATGAGAAACCTCCACTTATCAAGCAAATCTGGTAACTCCAAAAAAGGTGGGACCACATCGCGACACGTAGGTTTTTTATGTTTTCGTTTATATATTTATAGATTTCACTAAATAATCATACTTTTTAATCTTTACTGGGTATTTAAGTTTGAACTCTTTTATACAGATGGTTGCTTAATATGCTCACAGTGTAGCCTTTTAAGTTCATATATATAAAAAACAATATTGTCGTATGGTGTTCATCTGTATATATGTTCAACAAACCAAATATGTGACCTTTTGTCCAATTGCCAAAAATTAAGAACCTTGTCAAAACTTGATTACTCCTTTCAATCCTCATATAAGAGTGGTCGGTCATTGGGGTGTCCCGGTTACCATTGGGTTAGTCACGTCTATCATCTCGAAGGTCAAAGCGACTCTTATATTCCCGCTAGATTTTGGGAATTTAACCAAAGAGATAACCTGACGGGGGACGGGATGGGGCTCCCATCACGAGTGATGGGGGTTAGCGTGATGATGAACACACTCTCTCTCTTTCTATATATATATATATACACACACACAAACACACCCCAAATACACTCCTTTCACTCACACAAAAACTTACATATATATATGTATACCAAAACCCATCACACTATCACCACTCTCACTAAATTTCATCATTATTGATGGAATGTGGTAGGATGAGGTGGCACACTAATATTGGATGTTGCAAGTGATGGAAAAACAACCCTAATAATATCTGTGAATGTAGGGAACCGACCCTAATAATATCGGCGAATGTAGGGGACCGACCCTAATAATATCGGAGAATGTAGGGACCGACCCTAATAATATCGGCGGAGGTTATAGGGCGGAATGCTCTTTAAAAAGTATGTGTATGAATGAAAGTATTTATGTAATTATGAATGAAAGAACGAAAGTACGTATGTAAGTATGTATGTAAATATGAAGGTATGTACCTTCGGGTGCATATGTAAGTATGTGAATGTATTGTATGTCGTCTGATTAACTAAAACTCACTCAGCATGCTGACTTTTAGTATGCACGCAGGTTAATCGACCAAGACAACTGGCAGGATCCGAAGAGGCTGGCATTTGAAGACTTTTCATGATGTTTTGACATTATCATTTATGTTATGTTTTAAAAGACAAGTTACGAATGTTTGTAATGAATGCTTGACTATTATTATTAATCTGCGAAAGTTTTAATTAACTCTAATATTTAGAACTGTGTTTATGAGTAAATCCAACGTCCAAAGGGAGGCACTGGTAACGGGGCCTTACACAAAATCTCTTCCTGACCTCTTTTGTCTGCGCTGCGTAGACCACACGCATACATTGTGGTCTGCAGTGTGTCTGTTTTTCGGAAGACCTTTCATTAAAAAAGGTCTGAGCTTCCCCTTCTTGGAGAAGACTTGGACCATGAGCTTCCAACATCTTCTCTAACATCTTCCCACATCTGTTCTCATCAAACCCTTCCGTCAACCCTTGCAAATCCTCCACCCATCTCCTCTTTTCTCCACCGCCACCTTCTCATCAGTTTCCAAAACTGCCCCTCATAGGGCACCCCACACCTCCTCCGCACCTCCCCTGCCTCCGCAACCCCTCTCCAACCATCCCATACCTCCGCTGCCCTTCACCCTCCGCAGGTCCGTCACCACCGCCGCCCACCGCCACACATCCACAACTCCGGTTATTATTATTTTGTTTATTTGTGTACTTTACCTATATTTGTATGATTTGTGATGTAATCGGTTTTAATTTGTGTATTGGATTATACAACTGAATGTTTATAAGATCAGAATTTGTTGAAATTAAGTTTAATTGATGTTCATTGACTGATTATTGATGTCGTGTTTATCAATTTAGGTTTATTTTGTGAAAACGAGCTTGAGCTTGGCTCGTTTTGACTTACGAGAGCTCGAGAGTTGTTTTTCAAGTACGAGTTGTATGATTACATGGTATTCAATATTCATCATAAACTTTATTTTCTTTGTAGATGGTGTGATCTTATCCTTGAAGATAATCCATCATAAGATGATTATTACAATCTTGTAATGAGTGGTGAAAACTTCAATATGTTAGAGCATGGGATTGCCCCGCCTTCAAAATTGGCCCGAAAAGACCGAACCCAAGACTCTCACCCAAATGAATCTATGAAACCAGAAATTTGCAAATAATTCCCAAAATACTTGTATGAAACCGTTATTGCCCGACTCTCGATCGGAACCTTTTCCGGTTCAGATACGTTTGACAAAAATGGAACTCGAAAATTGATTTGTTTAATTATTTTTAGTTTTTTTTAGAATTGATTTGTAGAATTTTATTAGTTTTTTTTAAGAAATTGATTTGTTGAATTTTTTTTTAGTTTTTCTTTTTGCAATTATTAGTTTGCAATATTGTCCAATTATTATTAGTTTTTTTTTGAAAATAGTTCATAGAAAGTTTAGGTATAATGAAGATCTTGTTTCATTTGGTTTGCATAAAGTTTAATTTTGAAGACCATTTTTATGTTTAAAAATTTGGTTTATTTAAATTTTTGTTTATTTTAGCAGTTTGCAGACATGTTAAAAAACTAGCAGTCTTCTTCTTGCAGAGTGCAAAGGTTTGGTCCACCTCTTCTGCTACAGATGTGTAAGTCCCTAAATGGATCTTTCAATATGATATGACGTGAAATCGTTGTTATGCGGAATCTAACAACGAAAAGATTCAATATAAAGAGAATAACCAATAAGAACAAGATGCTAATGCTTCAAAACACATATTTATTCAAAGTCGGGTGCTTAAGCACTGTGGATTACAAACTGAATAGTACTTCTAGTATTTCTATCTCTCGTCCACGTCTAACCCCAACCAGTTAACATTACACCATATTTATACACATGCTAACCCTAAGCCCAAAGCTACCAAAAGCCCACCGAGATCCATGAGATATCGACTTACAATGCAAGCCCAAAATAATACATTACAAACCACACAAAGTTTAGCCCAACAACCCCCCCTTGGTTTGTATCTTCAACTTCATTCGTGATCCAGTAGATTAGCATCAGCTTCTTTATATGCTCCCGCCCACAATCTTGTGCGAATAATAGATCCCACTATTCTTGTATATTCCTTAGCGGCTTGTTCGTATAGTGGTTCAGTAGTAATCTGAAAGCCACTAAGGATCTTTATATCACTTTCATTATATGCTCCCGCCCACAATCTTGTGCGAATAATAGATCCCACTATTCTTGTATATTCCTTAGCGGCTTGTTCGTATAGTGGTTCAGTAGTAATCTGAAAGCCACTAAGGATCTTTATATCACTTTCGCCAAACTCCAATAAATCCCTTGAATCAACCATACGATATTGTCCTTGAACAAGTCTTATAATGATAGTAGCTGTCTCACCATCGTATGTCCACAACTTCATCCCTTCAAGCACTAATACAAAATCGGGCTTCGGTGACACACAAAAGTCGTCAATGTATAGTGACGATTTTTTTTCCGCTAAATATGTCACCAAAGGTCGCGCCATTATAGATGTTGTTTGGTGACAAACAAAAAGTCGTCACTGTATCATATAAATATAAGTCACCGTAGAGTAGAGGTGTCACTATAGACCAGTGATTCTTGTTCCAATTTTATCAAATAATGTCAATATAAACCATTTTCAGTGACACATGCTTTTTCGGTTAGTGGCAATATATCAACAATTGGTCATATGAATTTTTATTTCAATGTGACCTTTTGCTTGAAAATGGTCACATTACACTATGTTCAGTGTGACCATTGGTTGATATTTGATTACAATTAGAAACCAAGTTGTTAATCTAAGTTGTGACTATTACATACCTTCTAGTGACATAACACAAATGAAAATGTGATCTAAACCGTTTAATATAAACTAGTCTTATTTTAAGTGTCACTGTTGTGTATCCTTTAGTCACACTAAGTTTGAAAATTTCTTGTTACATTTCCATTTAGTGACATATATTACGTAGTTACATGGCCCTAACACACTTGTTGTCACACTATTATTAATTAAATGTGAGTTTTTATGTATTTTAGTGACAAATAATGTTGAACAGTGTGACTATATGTAGTTAGTTATCACATACTTGTTAATCTAAGTTGTGACTATTACATACCTTCTAGTGACATAACACAAATGAAAATGTGACCTGAAATGTTTAATATAAACTAGTCTTATTTTAAGTGTCACTGTTGTGTATCCTTTATTTACAGTAAGTTTGAAAATTTCTTGGTACTTTTCCATTTAGTGACATATATCACGTAGTTACATGACCCTAACACACTTGTTGTCACACTATTATTAATTAAATGTGAGTTTTTATGTATTCTAGTGACAAATAATTTTGAACATTGTGACTATATGTAGTTAGTTATCACACAATTGTTAATCTAAGTTGTGACTATTACATACCTTCTACTGACATAACACAAATGAAATGTGACTTAAAACGTTTAATATAAACTAGTCTTATTTTAAGTGTCACTGTTGTGTATCCTTTAGTTACACTAAGTTTGGAAATTTCTTGTTACATTTTCATTTAATGACATATATTACGTAGTTACATGAGCCTAACACACTTGTTGTCACACTATTATTAAATAAATGTGAGTTTTTATGTATTTTAGTGACAAATAATTTTGAATAGTGTGACTATACGTTGTTAGTTATAACACAATTGTTAATCTAAGTTATGACTATTACATACCTTCTAATGACATAACATAAATGAAAATGTGCCCTAAAACGTTTAATATAAACTAGTCTTATTTTAAGTGTCACTGTTGTGTATCCTTTAGTCACACTAAGTCTGAAAATTTCTTGTTATATTTCCATTTAGTGACATATATTACGTAGTTATATGACCCTAACACACTTGTTGTCACACTCTTATTAATTAAATGTGAGTTTTTATGTATTTTAGTGACAAATAATTTTGATCAGTGTGACTATACGTTGTTAGTTCTCACACAGTTGTTAATCTAAGTTGTGACTATTACATACCTTCTAGTGACATAACATAAATGAAAACGTGACCTAAAACGTTTAATATAAACTAGTCTTATTTTAAGTGTCACCGTTGTGTATCATTTAGTCACATTAAGTTTGAAATTTTCTTGTTATATTTCCATTTAGTGACATATATTACGTATTTACATGACCCTAACACACTTGTTGTCTCACTATTATTAATTAAATATGAGTTTTTATGTATTTTAGTAACAAATAATTTTGAACAGTGTGACTATATGTTGTTAGTTATCACACAATTGTTAATCTAAGTTGTGACTATTACATACCTTCTCATGACATAACACAAATGATAATGTGACTTAAAATGTTTAATATAAACTAGTCTTATTTTAAGTGTTACTGTTGTGTATCCTTTAGTCACATTAAGTTTGCAAATTTTTGTTACATTTCCATTTAGTGACATATATTACGTAGTTACATGACCCTAACACTATTATTAATTAAATGTGAGTTTTTATGTATTTTAGTGACATAATTTTGAATAGTGTGAGTATGTGTAGTTAGTTATCACACAATTGTTAATATAAGTTGTGACTATTACATACCTTCTAGTGACATCTCTTATTTTAAGTGTCACTGTTGTGTATCCTTCAATGACACTATCTTTGAATATTTGTTGTTACATTTCCCTTTAGTGACATATATTACGTAGGTACGTGACCCTAAGCAGTTAATGCGGGAAAATATCGGATATCGGTCAAGGACCGATATCTATGATATCGGTTATCGCAATGAGATATCGGTGGGATATCGGTAATTTTAATATCATGTAAAATTCATATATTTAATAATTTAACACTAATAATTCAGTATAGTCTCCTACTATTAAAAAGTAACCTTTTGCAAATTGCAAAAACACTAACAATCGTAACAAGTAAGAATTGATTAAGACTTAAAGCACTAATGTTGAACACTAAAAGTTGATAATTAAGACTGAAAACACTGATATCGGGATTATCGGTGATATGTCGGTCAAATATTAGTCCAATATCGGTCAAATCTCGGTCAATATCGTTGATATTATTGGTACTGATATTCCGAACAGATATTCTGATTTATATATTGTCAAGGGACCGATAACCGATATATCACTGATATATCGGTGATATATCAGCGATATCGACTGCATAGACGTGACCCTATAACTTACTTGTAGTCACAGTCTTTTATAAAGATTGTGACTGTTTATGGGATGTAGACACAAATATTTATGTAGGCAGTGATTATATGTAGTCAGTTATCACACAATTGTTAACATAAAATTACCAATATATACCTTTTAGTGACACTTGTAATGACACTATTTTTAATGAATGTGACCATATGTATATGTTAGTTAATTAGTAAAATGTGACTATATATAGTTTATAATCACCCAAATGTAACCTTTTAGTGACATGTTAATTTAAAATGTGACCAAAAATGAATTATAATCACATGAATTTGATTGCAATTCACATTTAGTGACATTTGCGAAATAAGTATAATAATGGATATTATATAAATGAAACGATATAAAAGTATTATTAAAATAAAATGAAATTCTTCTACATATATATAAATTTTTAAACAGGGGTAATTACAAATATGCATCCTAATCTAAACCTTACTAGTTGAATTAATTAACCCGGCTTAGCTGCTGCATTAGTACTACTCCTGGTGAACTTGGATTTAATATTATTCAACTGGACATATTCTATTGCTCCTTTTGTTTTAGATTTTTTCTTGACCTTTGAATCTTCGGTTGATTCTGCTATTGACCATCAACATGTTTAGTAGTTTTCCCGTTTGTGAAGTCGTTAAACTTTTGATTTTCAGTTTGTTGATCATCTTGTGTCAACACCATTTAAAAAGGAAAAAACACCTAAGTTGTTTGAAATAGTTTAATAATTTAAAGACCATTATAGACAGTAATTACAGAAACTCACATAAATAATGCAAAGATCCTTCGGCTAAGGAACAAAACCGCCAACTGCATCCCCGACTGTTCGCGCATCAGGGATTTCATGAGGTAAAAATGCTGCATCCTGTATCGATCGGTCAATCGACACTTTGTAGCAGTACTCTTGGACTAGAACATTGTGACATGTTTGTAGACCTTCGGACAAGTAAATCCTACCAGAAGCGACATCATTTCTTTTGGACACAATTGCTAGTCGACACTTGATAGTCTATAATAATTTTTGTCATTATATCATAAGGAAAAAAAAATACAAAGACATATTTGTAAAACGACATACCCATTCTCCTTTTGGTAAAGGAGTATTTACTGGCACATGTGAGCTTTCCGCGTTCATTTTGACGATTTTGGAAGATTCTAAAATAATATTTTATAATTCCCACAATTAATTAATGAAGATTGTAAATTACTAAATTATTCAAAGAATAACTTACTTGATTGACTTTCTCATGTGTACAATGTTTCCTTTTGCCTGTAGCAGAAGTGGCTTGGTCATTCTTACCAGACAAAGTTGTAGTTTTTTTCAGTTGGCATCCACCTGATTGACTTGGAGACTGACTTTCAGGACCTGTCTCATTGCCCTGATCAAATACTCATATTTAAAGTACAATGTTATAATATAATTGAATTAATCAAAATAATATTAAAATAAAATAATAAGCTACTAGAGTTATGTTAACCTTTGTGGACTGTTTCAGTTGAAGTAGATAATCAGTAACGGTGTCGTCATTTTGACCCACTTGAATGAGTCGGAGACTGATTTTGATGAGTACAATGGATTAGCAATGGATTAACTGATTTTTATTTATGAAAATATTATAGACGGATTCACTTACTTGCGGTTGATTTGGTTTTGTCCCCACCTGAATCTCCTGAATAGCAAGGCTGGACAGTAACGCTCTCATGTCAGGTTGTTGTTTATCAAGCACATTTTTCATTAACATAAGTTCTTCACCTTGTTTCTGTCTTTCTTGTCTCTCTCAGACTGAACCATAAGTTGAAGCTCCTTTATTTGTTCTTTCGTCGATCCTCTAACTCGTCGTGGACCGTGAAGATATATAGAAGACACTACTACAGTTCCTACCCCTCTTACGCAACCACGTTTTTCGTGGCCAAAGACCAGTTTCATGGCATCCTCGCCTTGATCAACCTTCAACTCCCTAGCATTGATTTTTTTTTTCATTTTCCAGCTACACAAAATAATATGTAAAATTATTCAACTTCAAATAATATGTAAAATCATTCAACTTTAGAAAGAAGATATGAAGAAATTAAAGACAGTCTACCGAACTCACTAGTTGCTGTGCGAGCGTTTTAACCTCCTCATCTTCTATTTCACCGTCTTTGTTTTGACGGGCTTTATACCACATCAGACACCGGGAGGGAGGTACATTTTTCTCAACTTCGTTGTTTGCAAGCTTGTTATAATTTATAAGAAAGTGCATTAGTACTAAATCACATAATCTTTTTTAAAAGTCCTAAGCATCTATTTAGGGAAATTTTAATGAATAAACATTTACCATTTTTTCTTCAAGAGTAGCATATGCACCTCTTCCCAACCGGTGGTTGTAACGCGACTTCGCACGAGCTTCCTTTCTTATGTCCGACGAATCCTTCATGAAAATTAAATCTCACATATGTCAATTCTTAATTAAATTTTATAAATATGAAAATATGAAAAATGATGAAATTATATATGTTGATAATAATTAGAAGATCAACCTATATCTTGAATTTGTCGGATTGTGTATACGCGACAAAGTTGTCCCAGTGATATTGGTTAAGGATTATTGTCCGAAACCGTCTTGGAATTTTAGCTAACTTCTCTGGTTTGCCTAGGTTGGGGTGTATGTCCTGTTTATACACCCTACTTCTAAAGCTTCTAAAGAGCAAACCGAGACGAGTTATTACAACTTTTCTTTTGTCTTCGTCTACTTCGTAATAACGCTGAAATAACAATTACAATTAGAATGGAATATAATGTATGCAAACAAATAATTGATCAGACATTTTACCGCAATCTCTTCCCATAACTTATCCCTTAGTTCTTTGGATGCTTCCCTCAATGTAAGAACACTGACATTCACTTTCTCCCTGACCAGATCTCCTAAGAAACTCACGAATTCAGATATATACTTTCCACTCAACCTGCCAAACGCATCGAACTTGACTTTATGTTTTTACCCACCAGAATGTGTGTAGGCACTACGCATCTTTGGCATTCTGGTCGATCCCTTTTTCTTTTATTTTTGGCATCTTTGGCAGTCTGTTCGTTCTCATCATCTGAGGGACTCATATCAGAGTCACTCGAATAATCGAGAAATTCTTCATTAAACTAGTCTTCCAATGCATCATTCTCTTCATATGTTCCTTCCAATTCCATGACCTATGACACAAAGTAACATGCAATTGAGAGTTGTTGATTGAAACTAAACATATATACAAATCGTCACAAGCCTTAGTAGAAGAAGATGATTTGGTTGATGACAAATCTGCGTATTTCTGAAAATCGTCAATCGAGTTCTAGAACAGAAACCGCCAACAGATGTGGAATGAATCACTATGAGCATGTTTCCGTAAAAATAGGAGTCTAACGTGTTTATGGCGGCAATGTGAAATTTTCAATTTTAGTTAATTTTCAATTAAAGATTGATTAACGGCGCCAATTTGAATCGTATTAATATTAAACAGTCATCATTAAGCTAGATTTGAAAAATTGCGAGGGAAAGATTTTGAGAAATCAGAAATTATCGTCAACCCTTCAGTTTCCAGGCTGTGATTACTTATCATTATCTTTTTATATTTTGTTTTTAATCCGCTAAATAAACCTTTTCATAATGTTACTCTTATAAATACATAATGTAAATTTATATAGCGAAATTCCGACCGACCCCAATCTTTTTTTATTACCGAACCCAATCTATTTTTATTACCGACCCCAATCTTCCTATTGTCATTTAGTTTTTAATTATTAGCTAACATTTTTTAAAAAAATTAATTTTTTTAAAAAAATATAACAAAAATAGAAGTACTTATAATTATATAATTAGAAGTTGAACTTAACTATTTAACCAAATCTAATTCCAAAATAAATTGATCCATTAAATAAAAACATGGCCTTTTAACCATTTAATTAATCCAAATCCAAGTTCCAGTTGTTTAAAAGATAAGTCATTTCTTATCCGACCCGACCCGATATTTAACAAATCCGAATTTGATAAGCATTTAGCTCGCCTTTTAACAAATCCGATTGGGGATAACAGAATCCCATTGGGATAACAGATTCCAATTATGGATCACATTTTCCAATAGGGTTTAGCATGGTTCAATTGCCGATTACAGTGTCCAAATGGGGATAACAGAGTCCAATTGGGGATAACAAAGTCCAATTGGGTATAATAGAGTCCAATTAGGATTACAGAGTCCAATTACGGATAACAGATTCCAATGGGGTAGAACATACTCTAATTAGGAATAACAGATTCCAATGGGGTATAATATAGTTCAATTAGGGATAACAGTGTTCAATTGGGATAACAGTGTCCAGTTGTGGATAACAGTGTCCGATTGGGGATAATAGAGTCCAATTGGGATAACAGAGTCCAATTAGGAATAACAGATTAGATTCCAATGGGGTATAACATAGTTCAATTGGGGATAATAGTGTCCAATTGGGGATTTAACCGTGTCCAATTGTGGATAACAGTCTCCGATTGGGGATAATAGAGTACAATTGGGGATAACAAAGTTCAGTTGGGTATAATAGAGTCCAATTGGGATAACAGAATCCAATTAGGGATAACAGATTTCAATAGGGTATAACATAGTCCAATTAGGGATAACAGATTCCAATGGGGTATATCACATAGTTCAATTGGGGATAATAGTGTCCAACTGGGGATATCAAAGTCCAAATGGGTATAACAGTGTCCAATTGGACTCTGTTATCTCCAATTGGAATTGGTTATATCCATTTGGATTTTATTATCCCCAATTGGAATTTGTTATATCCATTTGGACTTTATTATCCCCAATCAGACTCTATTATCCCTGATTAGACTCTATTATCCACTATATTATTCCCAGTTAGATTCTATTATCCCCAATTACTCTATTATCCCCAATCGGGTCAGAATGGGTTGACAAATTTAAAGAGATTGGTGGATGTGAGTTAGTGTCTTAAGAAAAAAGAATGTTTGGGTTAACACGGGTTTTGGATTGAAACGAGTTCGGTTTGGATTGGAACGTGTTCGACTTTGGATTGGAACGAGTTTGATTTAGGTTTTGGTTCGTATAAGGTTTCGAGCCAGCACGAGTTTCGCACTGAACGGGTTGGGTTTTGGTTACTTATGTTTTTTTGACGATTTCTTATACTTTTTAATTTAATTCTTTGATTTTTTTTCTAATGAGTTTTCTGTTAAGATTAAAAACCCTCAAAAAAATATTCAAAAATTAATAATAAAAAATTATAACTTAAAATATAAATAAAAAATTTGTAAAAAAACTAAAACGTTTCCTTCGTTATCCTCGTTAAAAATATATATATATAAAAAAAATTCGACCCTAACCCGTTCCGACCCATGACCTGTTTCGACCGAAATCTAAACACATCACACGTAGGTTCGACCCAATTTATAAACACATCACAACGTAGGTTCCAAATCTTAACCTATGTGAGAAATACAAAGTAAGGTATGTATTATTTCCTTCTTTTTGATTAGTAGAATAATTATGTTGTTCGATTAATTGAAAAGAATACTTAATTATTCGGTTTAATTATTAGTAGAATAATTATGTTGCTCGATTAGTTGAAAAGGAAAGTAACTACAAAACTTCATACCTAAATAAATTATGTGAATTTGTTTATAGTGATGATTTCAAAGATGGACAAGTTTTGGATGGAAACAAATAGAAACATAAAGGTTTATATGGATGGAGTTCTAAGTTTTAAAGATTATGAAGTTAGCCATTTAAAGAAATCGAGCAATAAGCCAATAATAAAAAATACCGTGCCCATGTTAGACTTGTTTAAACCACATATCACTCAGTCTGGACGATGTGAAACATCACTTATTCAAACATGGCATAGATCAAAACTATACCATATGGTCTAAGCATGGAGAAAAGGATGAGCCCCAAATTAGTTATCCAGTTTTGGAAGACAACTATGAAATGCACACAACCGATTTTACATCGGAATTACCAACTGATGCCGTCCAAACAGTAAATATGGTTGAAGCTACAGAAGAAAACTTCACGGATGATCGTGATTATGCAAAGTTCGTAAAACTAATTGAAGATGCTGTGAAGCCATTTTACAAAGGTTGTCCCAACTTCAAGAAGTTGTCTGCGCTGGTACAACTCTTCAATGTTAAGAGCAAGTACGGAGTTTCGGATAAATGCTTTACAGAATTCATTCTTGTCTTTAAGAAGATGCTACCAGAAGGTAATGAAATGACTAGTAGTAAATGTGAGGTTAAGAGAACATTCAAAGCAATGGGGTCAGGTTATAACAAAAATACACGCTTGTATTAACGACTGCATTCTTGATAGGGGACTGTACGAAAAATATGAAGTATGTCCCACTTGTGGAAAATCAAGATGGAAGGTGGATGATATTAAAAAAGTAACATACAATAAAATTCCAGCAAAAGTATTATGGTACTTTCCCATAATTCCACGGCTTAAACGACTTTTTCAGTCACCGACGACTGCAAGACATTTGAGATGGCATGCGGAAAGTAGAATAAAGGACGGTGTTTTACGTCCCCCGGTGGATTCACCCGCATGGGCTGCTATAGATGACGGATATGAATTCATTAAACAAGATCCAAGAAGTTTGCGGCTAGGCATTGCAGCTAATGGGGTGGATGTTAATAGAGGAAATCGACACCATAGTGTCTGGCCAGTTTTAGCTGTCATTTACAACCTTCCACCATGGTTATGTATGAAAAGGAATTTAATCATGCTATCGATATTGATATCGGGGACACCGGGTAATGATATTGATGTATTTTTAGCACCGTTGATTGAATATCTACAACAATTATTCAATATGGGGGTAGAAACATACGATGCATATGCCCGAGAAAGGTTTACGCTACATGCTGTTGTCTTATGGACAATAAAAGATTATCCCTCCCTTGGTACACTTTGTGGTTGTCCATATAGTGGCTTCTTTGGTTGTGTAGTTTGTGGTAAAGAAACAAACTGTGTTAGACTAAAAAGATCAAATAAGCAAAGCTATGGTGGCTACATACGGTATCTACCTTATGACCACCCGTTCAGAAAGAAAAAGAAGGGATTCAATGGAACGCAAGAGTTTCTAAATGAACCAATACCTAAGAACTGGGTAGAAATATATAACAAGATGCAATATTGTATAAACATTTGGGGTAAGGGCCACAGGAACAACGTATCAGACATGCAACAAGATTCGAACGGGAGAGGTGGGAAAATAAAAAAACAAAGGGGAACAAGAGAATCAGATACAACGAAGAAGGCAGCAACGGTAAACTATACTGGAAGAACTTTAATATTTGGCATCGAAAACTTAGATATTGGCGGTTTAATTCTATCAACCATTGTATAGATTTTATGCATATTGAAAAGAATATGGCAGAGAGTCTGATTGGAACACAGTTAAACATTCCGAGAAAGACGAAAGATGGATTGGAGGCTCGACTCGATCTGGATTATATGCACTTAAGGCAAGAGTTAAAACCTAAGAGAGACAGCACAACATTAGGCTTTCGCCTACGAGTTACACATTAACAATAGAGGAAAAAGACAAGTTTTGCGATACGTTGTACAAGTTAAGGGTCCCATAAGGGTATTGTTCAAATTTTGCTAGTTTGGTTAGTCTAAAGGACCGGAAGATAAAAGGACTTAAATCACACGACTATCACATGCTTATGCAACAGTTTTTGCCCCTTGCAGTACGATCTATTATGCCACAACCCACAAGATATGCTATAATAAGGTATTGTTCTTATTTTTATATTCATATCACCATATCACTCCTTAATTTGTTGGTAAGTTGGAATAAAGCATGTGGTTACGTAACCATATACTTTTTTATTTCAGGTTATGTTTTTTTTTCAAATCAATTTGTTGCAAGGAGATCGAGGTCGAGGAGGTTGACAAATTGGAGGCAGATTTGTTTGTGACATTGTGCCTTCTCGAGAAATACTTCCCTCCATCGTTTTTTGATGTTATGGTTCATTTAACTGTGCACATATCTAGGGAAGTTAAGTTATGTGGTCCCGTATGCTTTCGGTGGATGTATCCATTTAACAGATGTATGGAGGTTATTATGGGGCACGCACGAAACAAAAATAAGATAGAAGGATGCATTGCTGAACAGAATGTTGCTAAGGAGACGATTGAGTTCTTGAGAGAATTCAAAAAAGACTTGAAGACTATTGGTATTCCTAATAGTTTGAGGAACTTGATTGAAAAATAAGAATAGAGCAAGTAATAAAGACGGAGTCCCAGTATCAATGGGTAAATCGTTGGACGACATTTCTTTAGATCTGTTCGTGAAAGCACATTTCTATGTGCTGCAAAATATATCCGAAATTGTTCCTTATATCGAGTAAGTATTATGTACATGGATTATATTATTTTATTTTCTACTACATGGTGTATAAAATTCATCAATATTTATTTACAGTCGGCACATGGCATTACTTGAACAACATCATGACAAGAAAACAACATGGCTAGAGAAAGAGCACAACTTAAATTTTGGTATGTGGTTACGATATGAGGTACGTACGTATACTACATATTTCATAACGACATTACTAGTTAAATATTTATTATATTTGACGACGTGGAATTGAAGTTCACCCTTGTAGTATATATGTATCAGGTTGAGAGAGAGAGTTAGCGGAATCGCGAGAAAGTATATCAGAGACCGTAAGGTGGATTTCATATGGACCAAATAGAAACGTATTGAGCTACGAAGTCTATGACATCAACGGATTTACATTTCGTACAAAATGTCGAGAAGGTAAAGTGCAACAGAAAGTGGGGTTTGTGTAGTAGCAAATGTGTAAGGTCCAAGACGGATCTTTCAATTATGATATCAACGAGTCTAGATGTTGGTACAGAAATCCAACACTAGATGATTCAAGAACACAGAATACAAACACGTAGAACACAATGAATTGCTTCAAAACACACGTTATATTTAAACGTCGGGTGCTTAAGCACTATGATTACAACCTCGTCCAAACAACCTTAGACGGCCAAACTACCAACTGAATGAACAACCAAAACCCTATACAATAAGTAAATTATATATAGAGTAGTCAACATGCTAGCCCAACCATAGCCCAAAGCCCACCGAGATGCATAAGGATCCCGGTTTAAATAAGTAGCCCAAAAATAACATTAACTAAATACAAACCATTAAGTCTAGGCCCAACAATCCCCTCTTGGTTTGTAGCTTCGTTCTTAATCATGTTCCAGGTAATCAATGTCAGCGTCCTTCAAAGCACCTGCCCAAAATCTAGTCCTGATAATGGAGGCTGCCATGCTTGTATATTCTTTTGCAGTCGCTTCAAAGATCGGGTCAGCTATTATCTGAAAAGTACTGAGGGTCTTGATATCTTTCTCCCCAAGCTTTAGCAAATCTCTTGGATCAACGAATCTGAACTGCCCTTTGCCCTTCTATAACCGTGCAACAACGGTGGCAGTCTCACTATCATACATTCAGAATCTCATGTTATCCAGAATACCATCTGGAATAGATTTAGGCACTGGAATATGAGTAGCCTTATTTGTGGCAGGCCATATAACGTTGACCGTGGTCTTTCCTGTCTTTGGATCCTTGACCCCCTTTGCTTTCTTCAAAATGGATTCTGCAGTTGTCATGTTTGGAAAGCCTTTATCAACTTGGTTCCTCAAAAAGTTCCAGAAGTCAATACCTCGTTTATCATTAATTGGCTTGTGGAATGGAGAGTTTATCAGGTCATTGAGATCCACCTTAGTCCAAGGTCCAAAATCTTTCATCTTCTTATAGAACTCAGTGGCCTCGGACTTCCGTTTAACCCACTGCATGTTTTTTTCAGCGTCAAAACCCCATGACACAACTCCAGAGCGATCTCCATATTTATCTGAAAATCCCTTTGGAAAGGTGACAATGAACCTGTCTGGGTGATCAGATGATTCAACGTTCTGATTGGAGTTCTTCATCATGAGAAGCCTTTTCTGAATGCCATCCGATTTCTCTTTTGACATTGGAGGAGCATACCTATATTGTTCCAGCGTCTCAGATTCATCTATGTTGACAGTTGGATGACCACTGGAACTGTCTCCTTGATTCACATTGGGCATCTTTGAAGTTACGTCATCATTGCTCTTGAATTCATCTCCAAACTTCTGAATAAGTTTTTGTTGGAGGTCTAGATAAATAGCAGTTAGTTCTCCCATGTTGGATTGAAACTCTTTAATATTGGAATCTTTATCGGAGTTACCAACTTCCATTTCTTGGATGCGTACATCTTTGACAACAAAGTCTTGTTCGAGTTCAAAGACTCGACGTTGAAGAGCTTTCACATCAACGGGAGCATCCTCAAGTACAACACCCTTACCTTTGTTTTGTAGATATTTTTCTTGCATGGCAAGAATCTGAGCAATCTTATCAGAAACACCTGAACTTGACTGACCCTGATTGAGTGGGTTAAATGAACTAGAAGGAGCATCAGTATATGGAATATAGGCCTCATCAGTATGTGGAATGTCAGCCTCAAAATCAAACTCATGAGTAATGTCATCAAAAATTTGATCTTGAGTATGAGGCTCAGCGGTGGATGGGCTTGAATCAACACGAGTCTCAGGAACGTTTGACTCAGGTTGATGAGGTTGTTTCTGTAGGCTAGTTGTTATTGGTGTTGTTTTTGTTGTTGTTGTTGTAGTAGCTTCAGTAACTAGCACGCCAGGTCTCGGATCTTTCTTCATTCGTTTTCATGGAATGAGATCGGCGGCTGGTTCCTCGGGGATATCTTCATCATATTCATTTACTGCAACTGTTTGAGGAGTTTCAAAGCAGTTGACTTTAGTAATTCCTTAAAGGTCTCAAAATCTTTCAGTTGCTCAGCAGTCGGAGCACTATCCTTTTCATGGTGTTCTGTCTCTTCATCTTCATCATCAGAGATTTCAAGTGTAGCAGCACGCCTTTTCGCTGGTGCCACATGCTCTTCAGCAATTTGAGCTGTAATCGGTACAGTCTTTGTTTCAGCAAATCGGCCAAACTTAACCAGTTCGTGAAGACCCTAGTAGACAACTTTAGCCCCTTTCCTTGACTATTTCATCAATCCAAAAGTGTTGGGTCCCATCGGCTTTATATCCAGTGTCTCAACAGATCTAACGAGGTCTGTATAGTGTGAATCAAAGATCATCTGTAGAAACCGCGGATACATGAGAATAATCTCTTTCTTCTTTCCCTTCATATTGCTCATCATCTCATCGAGAACAAACTTGGAATAGTTGAAATTCCAATCCATGATTAGAGCAACTACAATCGAGATCTGCGTGTGGCTAATCTCATCGGAACCTCCCTTTCGTCCCGACGCACATGTGAAGAACGTGTGTATCAAGAATCTCCAGTACGGGTGAAACAGTTTCTTGATTGCTGGAGGATAGGTTCCATCGTAACCCATTCTCGTAAGCACCTCGGAGACAGCAGTAGTTGAGTATTCCTTTGGGTAATCAGGTTTATCCCCAAACAGAAGTACCTCTCGTATGATGGCCTCTGTGATGATGACCAGCTTCTTTTGCACTTTGGAGTCTATCAACACAACTCCACCTGGTCCTCGTTGATTGATTGAGGCATTGTTCCAAAAATCAGTAATCATTTTCTTGCAAATGACTGGATTTTCTCGTAAGGCGTGAGAAATCCTGCAAGTGTTCAGACCGACAATCATGGATTTGAACTCCTTGTGAATAAGTGGTGGATCAAATAGGTTTCCAGCTATATTATGTGTGTCCACAAACTTTAAGTGAGCCTGATTAGCCATTACTACACCAAACGAGTCAAATTAGTAAATATGTACTTGACGAGAGTGACATTTATAAGTATGGAGTTACAATTATCAAATTTTAAAACATGAGGGGCCGATGATGACAAAATCACATTGAGTGGACCATAAAAGAAAAATAATAACAATATTATAATGGATTTTGGTTCATCAATGAGTTCTCTGTCCAAAAGGGGAGATCTCGGTCAAACAAAATGGTTTTCGGTCAAGGATGGTGTTCTCTGTCAAGATTAACCGAGGACATGAGTTCTCGGTCAAAGGCCAGGAGATCTCGGTAACAAAGTCAACCGAGAACCCTTTTGATTGGCCATGGGTCTTCGGTCTGACTGCTGGAGACAGAGAGCCCTTTGAGTTATCCCTTGAGATCTGTGCAATCCTTCCCAAAATCACCGAGATACCCATTAAACCTGCAACAGAATCTTTTAAGTCCCTGATTAATAACCCTAACACGCTCCAATCAAAATTTCAATCATGGATCCTAACAACCCATGACTCCTCGTTCGTCTATTAGATTCGTCTATTCATCAATCCTTGAGAACACGGTTCTCACAAAAACAATTAACTTGAGCCTGGGTTCATTTACATGTGAATCAAACAAACACAGACACCAATAGTAGCTTAATGTGAGTGGCTTATGCAAGACAGCGTTTTCGACCAGATGACTTGAGAGAGAAAGAACAGATTTTGAATTTTAATGCGATGAGAACAATAATTGAGTTTAAAGGATTATTTATACCCCAAACAATATGGGCCAAGAACCCATAGAATAAGGCCCAAATCAGTTTGAACACATTGAAAATGACCCAGTTAGATCACGCGTTTCGAGGAGAGTAGTTTCGAGATAAACAAATAAACATAAATAGAATAATAATAATAATAATAATAATAATAATAATAATAATAATAATAATAATAATAATAATAATAATAATAATAATTAACACGAAATTCCAATCATTTCGAATTTTGTAAATTTGGGATCAAATTCCAGTTTTTATGGAAACGCCGTTTTTTTGTGAAAAGATCCGAACATAAAATCATATTGTTTAAGATGCTGTCACAAGAATTCATGTTCAGCGTTATTATAACAAAAAAGAAACAGGTTGATAGCAGGTATAACAGACTTGGCATGATTTTCATTGTGTCAGTGATATGGTTTAGGTTAAGTTAGGCATAAAGCTGAGATGAACATCACTTTTGGACCTGTGATGCCTCCAATATCTTCTCAAAGCGTATTTGGCTTTCCCCAAAACACCCCAATTTGACTTCAACTCCCTAGTGCTTGATCAAAAATTTTAGGAAACAATATAAAACTTTGAGCTTTAAGCTTATCGAAAGACAACATCACAAATTATATACATACTTAACTACTCAACATCATTCATCAATTTTTTTAATAAAAATAACAAGCACCTGCAAGTCCCGAATCTGGATCACTACAGTAAGATAGCACAATATTTTTGGTGATCAACACACTAACGGGCTTGTGTATGACTGGGTAATTACTTTTCTGCCTATCATTCGGAGAGATGTATATGGAGACATGCACATTTCTTCAAAATGACTCTCCACAGTAAGTTTAGCATATTTAGTTTGTATCACTTCAACTCTTACGCATCATGGAAAGCTACCATACAAATCAATTACTGTTCTAGAGCCTTTTAAGCTTAATAACTTCACCCGTTAGGCACGTAAAAACAATTT
Source organism: Bidens hawaiensis (assembly GCF_021521415.1). Lineage (NCBI taxonomy): Eukaryota > Viridiplantae > Streptophyta > Magnoliopsida > Asterales > Asteraceae > Bidens > Bidens hawaiensis. The sequence continues at coordinate 26,023 of NW_027497542.1, read as the reverse complement.
ATCTATCATTTTCCAAAGGTTAGATCAATTTTCATTTAAAAATATTTGAAGCTTCTAAAAGCTGTTAATAGAATAATCATATCATTTCCCAGAGAGTTACATAAGACACACATGTTAAGAACTTAGTCACCCCGGTCACTCTTAGCTTTTAGGTAAATGGCTATTCCGTATGACCACAAGTGGTCAACATGACCAAACACATATGAAGATACATGTCCTTCCAACTCAGAGTTACCGACATAATTTTAAGTGAAAGGATTCAAAACACGAAAGCACATCACAATCGCCCCAGATGCTTTTTGTCTTTAGATAAATGGCTATCCTGTGAATCTACGATTAGATCACCGGACCAAATATATACAAGTATATGTTCTTCAAACTTGAGAAACTGACATAATTTTAAGCGAAAGTGAAATATATGTATATATATATATATATATATATATATTTAAGATAAAAGACACACACACACACACTTTTTTGAATTTTTTAAATTTCTCCCCCCTAAATTTGTGCAAGTTTATAAACTATGTACAAATTTTCTCCAAAAAAGACTCAATCCTCGAAACGAAGCATTTAAAGAAAACTCACAAGTACATTAAATTTGGCTGTTCCGACCGGTTTTGTAAATAAGTCCGCCATATTATTATCAGTGTGGACTTGTTCAAGATGAATCAATTTTCGGTCGTAACAGTCACGAATAAAATGAATTTTAATATCGATGTGTTTGGTTTTAGAGTGTTGAACCGAATTCTCAACAATTGCAATGGCAACATCATTATCACAAAAGATAAGGGTGTCAAGAAATTCCAAACCGTAATCCAGCAGTTGGTTTTTCATCCAGATAACCTGTGAGCAGCAAGCTGATGCAGCAACATACTCCACCTCGGCAGTCGAAGTGGACACTGTCTGTTGTTTCTTACACTGCCATGAAATGAGACGATCTCCCAGAAACTGGCACCCGGCAGATGTGTATTTCCTGTCAATGTCATCTCCACCATAATTGCTATCAGCAAAAGCATAAAGATCAAATTCTGAGTTTTTGGGATACCAAAGACCTAACTTCGGTTGTCCCTTAAAATATCTAAAAATACGTTTAACAGCAGTTAAATGAGAGAGTTTAGGATTAACCTGGAAACGAGCACATTGGCAGACTGCAAACATGATGTCAGGACGACTGGCGGTGAGATACATCAGGGACCCGATCATCGATCGATAGTAAGTTTGATCTACGGGACTCCCTTCCGGATAAGATGTTAGAAGTGGTCTCTTTGCCATAGGAGTGGCGGCGCTCTTAGAATCTTGAAACTCAAATTTTACAAGCTTGTATTCAACATATTTCCCTTGATGCAACAGAATTCCCGTCGAGCTCTGACGAACCTGCAACCCCAAAAATGTGGTCAACTCTCCCAAAGAGCTCATCTCAAATCTTTTCTTCATTTCTCCTTCAAATTCTGCACATAGCTCAGCACTGGTGGATCCAAAAATATATCATCCACATAGATCTGGACTAGAATAAAATCTTTTCTGACAGTTTTAAGGAACATGGTTTGATCAATGGTCCCTCGCTTGTAGCCATGATCTAGAAATGTGCTATTAACGTAGCATACCATGTCCGAGGAGCCTGATGAAGCCCATACAATGCCTTGTCTAACCTGTAGACGTGATTTGGTTTCTTGGAATCAACAAAACCGGGTGGCTGATCCACGTAGATCTCTTCTTTGACTTCCCGTACAAAAACGCGGTCTTAAAATCCATCTGATATACTGTGAACCCCATGAATGACGCATAAGCCAGAAAAATTCTGATGGCTTCAAGCCTAGCCACTAGATCATAGACCTCAGTGTAATCTAACCCTTCAACTTGACGAAAACCACGTACTACCAACCGTGCCTTGTTTCGAACAATAACTATGGTTTCATCTTGCTTGTTTCGAAAGACCCATATCGTATCAAGTGCTTTCTTTCCTTCCGGTAAGTCAACCAATCTCCAAACTTTCAGCTTATCAAACTGATTTAATTCTTCATGCATAGAATCTACCCAACTCGGTTCCTGAAGGGCCATTTCTACCTTATTTGGCTCAATTTGAGAGATGATTTTTCTAAATTCTTGATGGAACCAAGTGATCAAAAACATTCTCGGTAGAGTGAAAGTTTGTCATATTTTCATCAACATCAGCAAGAGGGTTCTTCCATCCAGAAGTCGCTGTACTATGTGAGTACGAGGTGCTGGAGACATATTCATTTGGAATTACATCGGGAAATAGTGTGCTCCCGAAAATTTGACGAATTGGATTCTCCCCCTCAACTGTTGAGGTAATTTCTGATGGAGTTGGAGAAGACGTTGAAGTTGTGACCGTTTCTGGTTGATTTACAGGCATGGACGGAGTGACATCGGTTGGTTCTGACATATCATCATCCAGAACAGGAGATATATGAGACACGACATGTTGACTTCTTTCACTGTTTCTACGGAAGCATCACCTGAGATGTTTGAGTTGGTGACTGGAAGCACGTTGAACGGCTTGAATAGTTCATTGTAGTCGAACAACCAGTTGGGACCGACACGAGTATCAGTTTCGTTTTCTTCCAACCAATGAACATCGCATGTATCCAAAATCTTCTTGGTCAATTTACTGTATACTCTGTAGGTAGTGTGACCAACATAACCAACAAAATAACAATCATCAGCTTTTGCCCCAAATTTTGGATTTGACTCAAGATTCAATAGAGTATAGGGGCAACCAAATGCTATGAAATGTACAACAGTTGGCTTGTGACCATAGACAGTCTCATATGGGGTCTTCATTTGAGACTTGTTGATTATCACCCGATTCTGAACATAGCATGCCGTATTGATAGCTTTAGCCCAGAAAAATAATGGAAACTTAGAGTCGCACAACATTGTTCTTGCCGCCTCGATAAGAGTTTTGTTTCTTCTCTCAGCCACAACATTCTGTTGCGGTGTGCAAGCTGAGCTGTACTGGCGAAGCACCCCTCTTTCTGAACAGAAATGATTCAATGAGGCATTCTTGAATTCCGTACCGTTGTCGCAACGAATTCCCTTTAGCTTCAGATTAAGCTGATTTTCCATAAGTATTATGAACCTCTTGATAAGTTCTGCAGTTTCACTCTTATTGGACAAGAAAAACACCCAAGTAAAACGTGAGTAGTCATCAGTATTAACAAGACAATAGTAGCTACGAGAAAGACTCAAAACATGAATCGGACCGTAAAGATCCATATGAAGCAATTCAAAAACTGATGAAATGGTATTAATCAATTTGGCTGGTGAGTTTTCCGATGATTTTTACCCAAAGCACAAGCCACACATTTTTCAATAGTAACGAAATCTTTAACGGGTAAACCACAAACCAAATCATTTTTAGCAAGATGGTTCAAGTTTTTCGTATTTGCATGACCAAGACGACGATGCCAAAGTATGGCATTATGTTCTGACACTTTTGAAAACAAGCAAGTTATTTCATCAGGAACAATTTTGTTCATGTCAATCACATAAGCATTATCTTTTATTTGTGATCGAACAAGAATCCAGTCTTCTGGTATAATGATACCAGGTTTTAAAATCAAGCATTCTTTCTTAGTAAAATGAGTTGAGAACCCTTTATCACAGATTTGTGACTCGCTTAACAAACTGTGCTTCAATTCGAACAAAATTAACATTTTTGAATTTTAGAACACCGTTACTTATAGTACCCTTCTGAATGATCTTACCTTTTCTCCTCCCGCAAAGGACACATACCCACCATTAAAGATTTGAATGTCATGTAGTTGGAAAATGTCTCCTGGCATGTGCCTGGAATAGCCACTATCAACATACCAAGGTTTGATGATATTCCTCCATAGCTGTTCCTGCACGATGTGCGAGATCAGTTAGACTTTGGTACCCTGTCCATTGTTACACTGGGTGACCCTGACTCATCCAAAGTTGTCATGGGTTGCCGTGGCATATCCTTTTGATCGTCTAACATAGAATTCAAAGTCTCTTTTACCGGAGATCTAGGCACCTATTCATGTATACCGTTGTAAGACTTAGCATTATATGTACGAATGGATGACTTGATCTTCAGTTTTTGAGGGTTAGAGACAGATGATTTTGTCCTTCTAACTTGTTTCGGTTTTGAATTCGTGTTCATTCTGGGAACCGAAACATCCTTTTTACCCTCTTAACAAAACATGTTGGGTTTGGTCTGATGAGGACTAAACCTGCCAGATTTGTTTCTCTTCCGGTCATCGTCAGAGGAAGTAGCCCAATAGTGCTTGAAATCTTGTCTGTAAGCATTGTAAGGCACATAAGGCATATTCCTCTAATAAAATCCATAATAAGGAACATATGGACGATGTGGAAAATTTATGGAAATATGGCCGGGAGTGCCACAATTAAAAAAAGTTTGACGTTTAACATAGAAATTATTTTGGGCAACTCCTTGTCTGGACCGATTGTGTGGACCAGCTTGCTTGGCATAATGTTCACCACCTTGTTTGTTGTTAGAGCATCCCTCTTTGACAAACTTAGGCGGTGAATACGTTTTGAATTTTTAAATTTATTAGAAACAACATTATTAGAATTCAAAGTCTCAACAGAATCAACCACACAAGAATCCTTGCTCTTAAAACCAGAGCCCACACAAATAGTCGAAATAACAGAATTTAAAATAGGCAGTTTTAAAGAAACATTAGAATCAAAGTCTTTATTAAAAGAAACAATGGGGTCATCATCCTCATCAGTCCATTCCTCAATGATTACTTTATCTGCACACGAAGTAAACACATTAGAGTCGTTCACTTTTGAAGTGGATGCAATATTCTCCACTAAATTGTTCTTTTCACTGTTAGCAGGTTGACCATATTTCATATCTTTGATCTTTTCTTCCTGCTCTTTAGTAAGATGAAGACTTGTATAGTTGTCATTATATGGTGGGGGTACCTGACTATATCCAATACCCTCACCCTCATTCTCTTTCCACCATAACTGATTTTCAATCATGGAATTAACTACATTACTGGAACCATCGAATTTTTTAAAGTCTAGTTCAGCCCTTTCAAAGATACTAGTTGGATTCAGAAATTTCTAACTTGGAAGCTTACAGTTTAGCGGTTAATTCAGCAATTTCCTGTTTGGCATCTAGGTGGTGACAAATTTTTTATATTGAAGTCAGACTTAAGCTTAGAGATGTCCTTTTTCTGTGCTTCTATTTTGTCTAGGAAAGATTTTTCATTTTTCTTAAGTTTAAAGTTTTTAGATTTTACTCTTTCCATGTCTCTAATCAAGTTATTATTGTGGAGCTTATATAAATCTATTCTATCAATGCAATCTTGAGAACATGATTGAAAACTTACCTTAGTTGAGTCTGGTGGAGTGAAGGCCATGAATGCAAATTGAAGTTCCTTGATTTGCTCCTTAGCAACATTTTCTTCCTCAGCGTTCTCAACAAAGGCCAAGTTGGCGGTCTGATTGTTGATGTCGAGAGCGGCCATCTGATCAGCCCAAGAGAATTGTTGAGCAACTAAACCCCTCTCACCATTTCCCGAGCTACCCCCAACTTCTCCTCTAGCATTTCCCACCGGAACCAGTGCCCTTTCCATGTTTCCCTCCTTTGCTGAGTTGGTGCATTCACGAGCAAAGCGACTTGGCTCGTGACAATTGTAGCTTCTCAGAGTGTCCTTGTTGAAACCCACCTTTTGATTATTCGGAATATTCCAATTATTTCTTCCCGTCCTCTTGGTGAATTTCTTAGCCCAAAAACTACCATGGCATATTTCAACATCATCAGGATGGATATGATCGAGTTCAATAGCAACTACAGGTTGAACCAAATCTCCAGCTAGGAATGCATTATAGCAATTCATGAATCCTGCCATTAAATCTATGTTCTCATGAGTGTCTTTCGGAATGGAAAGAATCTGACTGGAGTTCTAACCAGAAGCGACACCAGATGATGAAGGTTTACTATTATTAGCTGGAGATTGACCAGACTTAGTGAAGAATACTGGAGCTGGCTGAGGTGGAGTGGAAGATTGGCCCAGTGGATTTAAACATTTGGAAATTTCCTTGAGGTGGAAGTTTCTGAGTGGTCTTGAACATTGAGAAACTGTCTTGTGAGATAAGGGCGTTGTTGGAAGCAACGTTGTACCCAGCAGCACTGTATGAATTTGCATGATTTATTGCACGTTGCTTGTCATCCATGTCACATGCCTTGATAGTAGCCATCATCTCATAGAGAGATATTCTTTTGAGATCTTTAGTCTTCTTGATAACAACAACATTCATATCCCAGCTTTTAGGCAATGAATTCACCTATTTGTTGTTTATTTCAGAAGTTGCTAGATAGATACTTGTACATCTCATCTCAGTCACCAAGGCTATGAACCTTTGAAGCTGAGTCTCCAACAACTCTCCCAGAACATGACTAAACATATTGAATTTCTGACGCAACAGGTCTTGGCGACTTCTCTTCATGTCTTCGTTTCCCTCAAACACCTCGATCAATGCCTCCCACAACTCTTTAGCAGATTACAGTTCTCTAAAACCAAGGGCAATCTTAAGTGAGAGTGCCACGGTTAAAGTTGAAAGTGACCTGTCATCCTCCTCAACTTTAGCAAAATCATCATCATCATCATACAAGGCCACAGGCTTCACAATAACTTCAGTTGGGTTATCACGTTGATAAGTAATTCTTTGAGGTCCCCTAACAATACTTCTCCATATTTTGGCAACTTTCATATTATCATACTTCTCGAAACGAAACTTCCATTCACTAAACCCTTCATGTGACAAAAGACGGGGCACGCGAGTGGTGGTTCCCATTATAGAGTCCAGTTCATGATGAAGTGAAGTATTTGATGACCCATTTCCATTAGTCAGCTGCTTCATTTTAGATCAATTAGTCCACGAGTAATTTAAGTCCAGAAAATTTCAGAGTCCTAAACACAAAGCCCAAATCAAGTTGATCAGGCCCAAAAGTGGTTACAGTCCTGTTGTCCGAGAATCAATGTTGACCGAGAACCAAAGCAGTTGATAGAGAACCACATATTGTAGACCGAGAACTAGATTCTTTGACCGAGAACTAGGATTAACCGAGAACTATAGTGTTGGCCGAGAACTCAAATCTTTGAGCGAGAACTCAAATCGTTGATCGAGAACTCAACAATTGAGCCGAGAACACTTGTTTTTAAGCCAAAAACCAATTTTAATCATAACTGACTTCCGAGAAAATTGGGATTTGATTTGTTTTCAAACCAAAAACCAATCTTTTACCAAAAACAGATCCTTCACCTCACCGATCAACAGTTCGCTAGAAAAATTAACACAACCACCAAGGAACAAAGATCTTGAATCCTTGATATCACAATAACGAGCCTGAATAGGTCTAAGGCTCTAATACCAATTGTAAGGTCCAAGACAAATCTTTCAATTATGATATCAACGAATCTAGATGTTGGTATGGAAATCCAACACTAGATGATTCAAGAACACAGAATACAAACACGTAGAACACAATGAATTGCTTCAAAACACACGTTATATTTAAACGTCTGGTGCTTAAGCACTATGATTACAACCTCTTCTAAACAACCTTAGAAGGCCAAACTACCAACTGAATGAACAACCAAAACCCTATACAATAAGTAAACTATATATAGAGGTCTCAACATGCAAGCCCAACCATAGCCCAAAGCCCACCGAGATCCATAAGGATCTCGGTTTACATAAGTAGCCCAACAATAACATTAACTAAGTACAAACCATTAAGTCTAGGCCCAACAAAATGACTTGCACATTTCTAGAGAAGTTAAAACCTACACCGAGACAAGCTATTATGGGGTTTTACAGGACACATGGATACTTGATTACCATTTTAGAAAAATCCCGCTGTTCAAGTGTGACTGGGTTGACAATAAAAACGGGGTAAATAAAGACGACCTTGGGAACACATTGGTTGAACTTAGTAGATTAGGATACAAGAATGATTCTCTCATATTGGGCTCACAAGCACAACAAGTTTTTTATGTGACAGACCAGCTCGATAAAAAAATGTCAATAGTAATCAAGAATCCTCCAACAACTTATACGCATGCGTACGAAGATGAGGAGTTTAGTACGGTGATTAGTTATGAGAATGAAAATGTATTGCCCCGTGTAGACAAAAAATATTTGGGGAAGGAATCCCGAGATGACTATTACCGCAATGATGGTCGGAATTTAATTATACTTACTAAGGTATGCATTTCTTTCTTGATAATCTACTGATGCATTTGTTAAATCTGAAACGTTAAGTTGTCAACATGTACATTTGTACAAGTGTAGCTAACGCTTACATTTGATTGTATCAGGCACAAGTGGACCCTTTTTGATTATCACGGACATCAACCATTGGCTTGCATCGTTACTTAATACTCCCTCTACAAGTTTCATGGTATGAAAAACACAAAATTTAAGAAAGTTTGAATGATTGTGTCTTTTACTTAACAAATTACTATAATGCGCTTGACATATATAATAGGAAAAAATTAAGAAAGTTTGAATGATTGCATTATTTTAAGGGTAAACATGGAAATTAGTTAATAAATTTTGAAAGTGGACATTTGTAATGGGACAAACTAAAAAGGAAATGTGGACACTTTTAAAGGGACGGAGGGAGTATTAGACTAGTATAATATAGTTGTAATATATTATGTAATATTTTCTCATTATTTGTTGAGTCTAATTATTATGTAATATTTTTTCATTATTTGTTGAATCTCATTATTAATTATTATGTAAATATGCTTAAATTTGGATTTGAAAAAATATGGTATATTAAGCTATTTATAAAGTTGATTGGAAGTTATAGGGACCAGATCATCTTGGGCTAGCAAGGTAGTCGTAATTTATAGCCATGTACACATTAATCTAAGTGATTTGATTTATATCATAATTACCTAGGAAGTATAAAATGCAATATTTAATTGACAATAATATCTTATTTTCTTCATATAAAAGACAATATTTTATAGAATTTGGACCATAAAATACTAACACTAACACAAAGACATCATTAGTATTAATTTTTAGTCACCACTACTAAAATGAAAGATTACCTTATTAGACTTATACCAAACATAGAATAAAGTTAGGTGATTATTTTACCTTAACTACATCAGGCCAACCATTAACATATACTAAAACCATATCAAAGCTATTATTCATTCATATAATTAATAAGTAGTAGATAATGTCCAGAAATATATAATCTTACAGTAAAATAAAATATCTAAATAATATAGATTGTGAACATTGATTAGTCTTCACTCCAGTTGAAACTGACCCTCAATCCGACATCTATCAAGTTCTCTTCCAGAAAATCGCCCCACTTACGAACCTTGTAATGACGTGACTGGTAATACCTATCGTTCCGGTGAGCAACTGTTTCAAAAACATCCCCATTATCACCAAGTCTGAACTTTAAGCTGAAGTTCCTTGACTGGATGTTGTACCGGTTCACAAATGCAACCGGTAGTTTCTACAATATTGAAACAAAATTTCAAGATAAATTAAATTATTATACAATAATTTTTTATTTAAATTATAATTGTAAATAAGAGAATAGTTATAACTTACCAGGGAACCCTTAACCACCCTCTTGAAGGTGTAATCGTATTCCAGCCCTTGAACGTTTGTGTAGTCTTCTGCATAAAATCCAAAAGTACATGCATACATATCAAATAGTTTGATCAAACTTTAAAAAATTAAAATTAGATTCATATCATAGATTTTATAGTTAACAACCCTAATTTATGTATTAACTACATTCATTATACGCAAAACTCAAATAGAAAGGATGACGAAATCGTGCATGGTTGCATGCACTGGTTATTCATATATCAAAAGTATAAAGCATGACCGGAAGTACCTTCGTTATGGTATAGCAGCGTGATGGATATCTCCATGATTTTGAATTCCTTTGAAAACTGAATTGGGAGTAGGGACAAGGATGACGAAAAGGCACTTGGATACACACAACTGCTTATATATCGTGTTTTAAACAAAAAGGCCCAAATTATCATCTTTTAAGCAAAATGGCCCTTTGAAAAACATAATATAGTTTTTAATCACACATTAAAATTAAAACCGTCACTATAAACTACTAAGACAACACTAACGTTTCCTTAAAGAATGTAATGGTCGCATGTTAACTAGTTAAAAGTACTTAAACTTCACTAACATTTCCTTAGTAATGAACATTTATTCACTCCTAACAAAGTGAACAATTAGCATATTTTACTTTTAGTCCCAAATTGTATGCATTTACCATCACCATAATATATATTTAGTCACACATCCAAATTGGAGATGTGACCAAAAAGTAATTATACACCAATAACGATGATTGTCTATTGAACATTTAGTCACACTTAACGAAGTGAACAATTAGCATATGTTACTTCTAGTCACAAATTGTATACATTTAACATCACCATAATATATATTTTGTAACACAAAAGTAATTGGAGATGTGACTATAAAGTACTTACACTTCACAAACATTTCCTATACCATCCCCATTCACAAACCAACTCAAATCAATCTTTATTATAAAACTAATTTTTCTCTCTTCAACCGACCCAACCAAACCAAACCCAACTTTTCACACTCATTAGCAACTCAACCTTAATTATTTGTTTATTAAATAAATAAAATTTACAATTTCTGTTTTTATTGAAAGTGACTAAATATGTAAATATAAATTTTTAATAAATATACGATACATTTAATTTAAAATATATATAAAAAATTAAAAATATATATATGCTCAAACAAATCATTTTTTAAAGCGATGTGAGCTTCTATATTGGTCATATAACCGGGTAAACTTCCAGTTCGTTACGTAGAATATTGAAGAGTTTTTTCATCATCTTTACTTTAGCTTCTTGCTGCCGGTCAATATTTACTTTTATTAAAAATATATAATTTTTTTTATAAACTCTGTTTAGTTAAAATTTATACCGGCGTGTTCACAAAAGTAATCTGAACAAGACTGTGTTTTTAGATTTTTTTTAAAACTTAATTATTATTAAAAAGTTATTATAAAAAATCAATGTTATAGTTTAAACTAATTAATGTATAAAGAAAAGGAAAAACAAATTAAATAGAAGTCCAATAAAATAGTGACATGTGGCAGTGAGTGGGTTTGCAAATTATTTTGTTGTGGTGAACCGGTTTGACTCATTTCTTTGGTTTGCTAATGGTTAGTAATCAACATTTTGTCACACCTAAACTAGTCTTATACTAGTGGAGTTACTTTGACACGCATTCCAATGCTGACCGACAAAATGGTTGTTCAGTATTAATAACAAGTCCCTTAATAACATTGCTTTTAATTATATCTTTTTGTACTTAAAATGGCACCTGCACATTATTTTGTTCATATTTGTTAGTTAAGATTTTCTCTCAGGGTGTTAACTATCAAGGTTATAGTCTGCTGGTTTTTATATTACATGCATGTATATATGATATAATAACTGGAACTGAGTTTAATTTGTAAGTTGGACTGTTTAGATTATAACAGTTTGAAGAATCAGTGTGTATCCATTGCTGTGTGTGTTAACTGTGTTGATTTTGTTGTTATAGATGAAGATTACTGATGTAGAGGAAGAGGACATGGAAGATGATAAAGTGCTGATTTGGTCATGGAATTTCAAGGAAAGGACGAAAGGAAGATCACAAGATTTCGGTTCAAGTCTAATAATCGCGAGTTGGTGGATTATTTCTCATAATATCATCTGTCCGAATCTCGGGGAGATGATCTGAATCTATGATGGTGTTTCTGTAAAAATTTTATTCATCATAAATATTATAGATTCAACCAAGGTCGACAAACCGGATCTTCGGATGCATGGGGTGCTGCCAAGACATCCATGGGTAATTTGATAGATCCAAATTTCCAAGTTAATACGACTAAGGTCTACTATATCATTAGTTAGACTAAATCAAGTATAGGAATTGAGTTTGTAATTCAGGTCTAGCATTATCCAAGAGCTAAACTGTCAAGAGATGAAAGTATGTAAAGTGAAACGTATAAGTCTAAGAGCCTATAAGCTTATATGCCCGTATAAGCTTATACGGAACCTGACCTTATACGTTCTCACTGTTCATCAATATATAGAGCTTTTCAGGTTGATTTTTGTAACAGTCGTGGCAGTTATTCAGTTTGTACTATGATTATTATAATCAATATACTGAATGTTAAGAGTGAATATGTTGTGAGTTTGTGACTACTTTATGTTATAATTCCGCTATACCATATCGAATAGTAAATATAAACGTTACGGTAAATCCAAAAGTACATGCATACATATCAAATAGTTTGATCAAACTTTAAAAAATCAAAATTGGATTCATATAATAGATTGTATTTTTAATTACCCTTCATTTATTAACTACATTCATTTTGCAAAACGTGAATAGAAAGGAAGACGAAATCGTGGTTGCATACACTAGTTATTCATAAATCAAACTGCTTATAAAGTTATAATCGTGTTTAGAACAAAAATGGGCCCAAATTATCGTGTTTTGAAAAAAAAAGCCCAATTAATCATCTTTTAAGCAAAATGGCCCATTGAAAACCATAATATAGTCTTTAGTCACACATTAAAATTAGAACTGTCACTATAATCACACCTAATTAATTATCAATATTTTTACACACCTAATAAAATGAAAAAATATAATCAGGATAATACCGATCTATAAAGTCAGGAATTATTTTTAGAGTCACAATTGTTTAACCTTTAGTCACATTGTTACATAAATAATTGACCCTAACACACCTTTAGTCACACTCTTTTGTAAAGAATGTAACTGTGACTATAAACTACTAAGACAACACTAACGTTTCCTTAAAAGAATGTAATATGTAATGGTCACATGTTGACTAAAAAGTACTTAAACTTCACTAACATTTCCTTAGTAATGAAAATTTAGTCACACCTAAAAAAGTGAACAATTAACATATGTTACTTCTAGTCACATATTGTATGCATTTACCATTACCATAATATATAATTTGTCACACATCCATATTCGAGATGTGACCAAAAAGTAACTATACATCAATATTGTCTATTGAACATTTAGTCACATCTAACAAAGTGAACAATTAGCATATTTTACCTCTAGTCACAAATTGTATGCATTTACAATCACCATAATATATGTTTAGTAACACATCCAAATTGGAGATGTGACCAAAAAGTAATTATACATCAATAACGATGATTGTCTATTGAACATTTAGTCACGCCTAACAAAGTGAACAATTAGCATACGTTACTTCTAGTCACAAATTGTATGCATTTACCACCACCATAATATATTTTATCACACATAAGAATTGGAGATATGACAAATAAATACTTATACATCAATAACTTTGCCTTTGTATTAAAAATTTTAGTCACACCTACTAAAATGAACTATGACTATAAACTACTTAGACTTCACTAACGTTTTCTTAGTATTAACCGTTAGTCACACCAAATAAAGTGAACAATTACCAAATTGTAATTCTCGTCACATGTTTTTTTCCATTAACCATGACCATAATATATAATTTCTCACACATCCATATTTGAGCTGTGACCAATTCTTATACATCAATAACTATTTCGTTAGTTTAAATTTTTAGTCACACATAGTAAAATGGAAGCTGGCCATTTGTTACCTCTAGTCACATGTTTGTTACATTTGTCATGACTATTAGTTATCGTTAGTGACATACTGTAATTTTCACTGTCACCATAAACTTTAACATATGGTAACACAATTAATTAGTGTGACTAATAAACATAAACTTAGTGTCACACAAACAAATGTTTACTGTCATTGTAAATTACATTTACTCACAGTTATGTTAGTCATTGAATGTGCGTCATTATATAGTGACACATACAATTGCCATATGTGACCATATATTTATCAATGGTATCACAAATAAAAGTTACATTTGTGACAAACAAAAAACGTGACCAAATGTCACCGATTAAATGTCACTAATATTTGTGACATACATTATGTTTAGTGTGACTAAAGAGGTGATTCTTTACGCAATAGTCACACAAGCCCGCTGAAATCGTCACCAAAACATTCCAGGAATTTTCAAGCATACATACGATTGGAATGAATGTCTCTTCGAAAGTGTCACATAGACTTGACGGAGTGTATGTCACTAAAAGTCGATTTTGTACTAGTGAAGTGGGCCCTCGGGAAATCTCTTAGTGATTGGAATGAATGTCTCTTTATCAGTTGAAGGCCACATCACATTCACTAAGGTCTTGTTAGTGCGAGGGTCACGAACTTCTTTGGCTTTCTTCAGAAAAGACTCGGTAGTAGTCATGTTGGGGAATCCACGTTCGACCTGATTACTCAGATAATTCAAGAAGTTGATGGCCTTTGGATCATTGTTAGGGTTGTGTAAAGGAGAATTTGTCATATCTGTTAAGTCAACCTTTGTTCATGAACCAAAACTCTTCATCTTCATATAATATTCAGTGTTTCCCGAATTTCTTTTAACCCACCACATCTGTTTATCCACGTCATAACCCCAAGAAACAACGCCGGCACGATCACCATATTTGTCCGCAATGCTTTTGTTGAATTCAACAACGAACTTCTCTAGATGATCAGAAGATACAACATGTTGATTGGAGTTCTTTCTGATAAGAATCTTTCTCTGTATCCTCTCAACTTGTTCGGATGTCTTAGGTGGGGCAGCAAGGTATTGTTCCAGTGCTCGGAGGCATCAATATTAGAGGTAGTGCGCATGCTGGAACCACTTCCTTGATTTTCACCAGTTTTCTTTTCACCACTATTATTACCACTTTTGACTTCATCTCCAAACTTCTGAATCAGCTTTTGTTGGAGGTCTAAATATAATGCAGTAAGGCCACCCATGTTTGCTTGAAGCTCCTGTATCTTTGAATCTTTCTCGGTGTTATTGCTTCAAGCTCTTGGATCCGTACATTCTTCACCACCGAGTCTTGTTCAAGCTCAAAGACTTGACGTTGTAAGGATTGTACATCAACTGGTTCAACATCAAGAGCAATCCCCTTGCCCTTATCTTGTAATAATCAATCTTGCATAGCCAAAATTTCTGCAATCTTGTCAGCGGCACTTGAACTTTGTTGTCCAATCGGATTAGACGATCCTGATGGTTCGTTGGTGGATTGAATGTGCGCTTCAAACTCGAACTCGTGTGTGATGTCATCAAATAACTGTTGTTGAGTTTATTGATCAGCAGTAGATGAACCTTGATCAACTTGAGCTTCAGTTGTAGGGGTATCAGAATCTTTAGGTTGGTTGGTTGGGGTGGAATCAGTAACCAGCACACCCGGTCTTGGACTTTCTATTGTCTTTTTCTTGGAATGGGATCGATGGTTGGTTCTTCTTCAATATCATCATCACGTGTCACAGGGACTAATTGAGGATGCTTCAATACAGTTGACTGGAGCTTTTCTTTAAACGCCTCAGAATCTTTCACTTGATCTGCAGTAGGTACTGATTGTTGTTCCTAGTGTTCAATGTCCATGCGTTGTTGTGGAGAACTGTCATGCTCATCATCATCATCAGAAATCATCTCATAAGCAGTTGTGAACCTCTAAGAAGAAGTCACATGTTCATCAGCGATGGAGGCACCAGGACCAATAGTAACAGCCTATGTTTCATCGAATCTTCCGAACTTGACCAACTGATGAAGTCTTTTATAGACCACTCTAACCCCTTTCCTTGATTGTTTCATCAACCCAAATGTATTGGGACCCATGGCCTTCATATCGAGTGTCTTTACAGATTTGATTAGGTCAGGATAATGAGAGTCGAAAATCATCCATTGAAACCTCGGGTACATCAAAAACATTTCCTTCTTCTTGCCCTTGAGGTTGCTTATCATTTCATCGAACACAAACTTGGATTAATTGTAGTTCCCGTCCATGATCAAAGCAACCATTGCCGACATCTGAATGTGGCTTATCTCATCAGAACCTCCCTTTCATCCTGAGACACACGTAAAGAATGTGTGAATCAAGAACCTCCAGTATGGAGAGAATAACTTCTTGATGGCTGGAGGGTAGGCTCCCTCATATTCCATTATCAGAGCAATTTAAGCAACAACATCAGTAGAGTATTCTGTGGGATAATCGGGTTGGTCACCGAACAACAATACCTCACGAATAATAGCCTCGGAAATAATAATGGGCTTCTTTTGGATATTTGATTCAATCACCACAGCTCCCCAGTACCTCTCTGATTAATGGAAGCATGATTCCGAAAACCAGTCACCATCTTCTTACAAATAACAAGAAGTTTCTCGTAAGGCGTGTGAAATCCTGCATGTATTTAGCCAACAACTAAAATCCACCAAAGTCTAGGCACAAATCCAAACAGAAACCGAAAACCTTGAAAGTTGCCGAGAACCCTGAAAGTCAACCGAGAACACTTAAGGTTGACCGAGAACCCTGAAAGTCAATCGGGAAAACTTAAGGTTGACCGAGAACCCTGAAAGACAACCGAGAACACCCGAAAATTGACCGAGAACTCTTGGTTGACAATAGTTTTAGCCGAGAACACCACAGTTGTCACACCCCGAGTTAGGGCCTAGGCATGTGACCACAAGTTGGTACCTGTTTTGTGAATATATAAGAGTTTATGGGTTTATTTTAGAAGAAGACTTTTAGGGTTGAATATAATATTAATTTACATTGAAAATTTACTTGGGAGTTAAATACCCAAGTATTTGGTTTAAAAAATATGTGTTTATATTACAAGGATTTAGTTTATCAATAACGGAGCCATCTTATAACGTGATTCTATCTTCATTAAGACTCTAATCCTTGCTATTGCTACTTATGTTTAATTACCTGCAATGGGTTCGAAAAATACGTCAACTATGTGCTGGTGAACACGTATGACTCCAAAATAACTTAATAACAGTTACAATACAAAGATAGTTTTCTGTACACTCAGCAGAAGTATTTCTACTTCTGGAATTTGTATCACTACCCTACACACACAAAAGTATTCCCCGATCCATGTAGGCATTGATGGAGAATTAGTTACGAATGTTTGCCCGCGGCCATGTAGCCTTTTTACTGTTTAGGCAGAACAATTATGTATGGATCCAGACACTTGCGTAATCGTTCTAAGTTGCTTTTATTTTCTATCTTGTATTATAACGTTTTAGAGATCACGTAATCTCATGTAAACGTTGACTGGCTCGTTATGACAAACACACGTTATCTTATCGAGTATAAATATGTTTTGGCTGATTTGTAAAGGTTAATGTATTCACATGTACCGTCGGTGTGCGTTTGAAACCTTGACTGATTGATTGAGAATGATATTTAACCTATACATAATTAGGTTGTATAAATATTTTGAATGGTGTTTCTTGATTAAGCTATGATTGCTAAGCTTAACAATGAAATCGTTTATCTTTGTTTGTGAATGAAAACACTTAGTTTTTATGTGACGTTTGATGTAGCATGCTTTGGCTTAATAGGTTATAACACGTTGGTAAGTTTCTCCAGGTAAGTAAACGGGTCCCTCTTTTGACTGGGATTTGTACGAATTACTTTTCCTTAGGCAAGAAACTTACTACTAGTGATATTACCCTTACAGTTACTACATGTCCGTCAAAACATATATTTGTTAACATTACTTCGCTATGAAGTAACGTTTATGAAAACTTGTTTATGAATGGTTATAGAATGTTTATAAAATACTTTCAAGGTTAAAGGCCATAACCTCGATTGATATTTAAGCTATATTTTGAATAACTTAAACATAACTCCTACCTTAGTATGGATACTTCGAATAATAATACTAAGAAAAACTTGATGGTAGGATCTTGATCTACTCGCTTAATTGATTGTTACTTGATTATAACTTTGTTACTTGCACAAACTTCGAGAAAATGACACGTCGGCACGTCACAATGATCTAGCACGCTTCCCTAGGCTACATGTGTGAGAATAGAAGTGATTTTGGGATGAATTGAATCGAATCCCGCAATCCCTATTTATAGGCGGATTTTGGGGCCCATCGCGATACGCGGTGGGTTCCTTGTTACCCCGTCGCATATCGCGGCGCCGAAAATACGCCGCCTCTTTCACGTAGTGATACGTGGCCTGTCATTTCGTGCCACGTGGTTGGACACGTGTCCGGTGACTTAGCCTGGTCATCGCGATACGTGATGACCTTTGTGTTTAGGACGTAGCGTATCGCTACGCCGCCCATTTATTGGTTGTTGTGCATGTCTATAGCGGTACGCGATGGATGGTTTTTCAGAATTTCCAAGTTTAGTCCCTAAACTTATAAATTTAGTATTTTTGGCATATTTATTCTAGGGTAATTTACGATGTGTTACATCCTCCCCGCCTTTTGAATAATCTCGTCCTCGAGATTTATTGGAATAGATAGGGATACTTTTATTCATTTCTGATTCGAGCTCCGACGCATATTCGGGTCCTCGTCTTGAATCCCATTTGACTTTCACGAGCTTGAGTTGTTTGTGCTTGAGAAACTTGATCATACTATCTTTTATTTGAATCATTTGTTCTACAAACTTAAGTTTCTCGTTGACTTTAACATCTTTCAATGGAATGGCAAGAGTTTCGTCGGCTAAACATTTGCGTAGATTGGATATGTGAAACATGTAGTGAATACCTTTTATTTCATCAGGTAACTCCAGTCGGTAAAAAACTGGTCTGATCCTTTCAAGTATCTTAAATGGTCCAACAAAGCATGGACTCAATTTTCCTTTCTTTCGGAATCTTACTACACCTTTCCAAGGCGATACTTTCAATAATACTCTATCGCTTTCTTTGAACTCCAATGGCTTGCGGCAAATATCCGCATAGCTTTTCTGTCTATCTCTCGCTGCCTTCAATCATTCACGGATTTGTATAACTTGATCAGTGGTTCTTTGAACAATTTCAGGTCCTTACAACTGACTATCACCTGTTTCAGACCAACATATAGGTGTCCTACATTTTCGTCCATACAAAGCTTCAAAAGGTGCCATTTAGATACTCGTATGATAACTATTGATGTACGAGAATTTCATTAGAGTGAGATGAGTGTCCCAACTTCCTCCTAAGTCGATGACACAGGCACGAAGCATATCCTCCAATGTTTGAATTGTACGTTCACTTTGGCCATCAGTTTGGGGATGATAAGTAATACTTAAATTTAATCGAGTCCCCATTGCCATTTGAAAGCTTAACCAAAAGTTTGAAGTGAAACGACTATCTCTATCGGAAATGATGGATAGCGGCACACCGTGTAAGGATACTATGTTTTCAACATATAGTTGTGCTAACTTATCCATGCTATACGTTTCTTGTATTGGAATGAAATGATCAGACTTGGTAAGTCTATCTACAATAACCCAGATTGCATCATTTTGGCGAGAAGTTTAAGGTAACTTCATGATGAAATTCATGGTTATCATATCCCATTTCCATATTGGTATTCGGTTGTTGTAATAATCCTAACGGCTTTTGATGTTTAGCTTTTACTTTAGAAAACGTCAGGCATTTGGCAACATATAGAGCAATATCTCTCTTCATACCAATCCACCAATAATCATCATTGAGATTGTGATACATCTTGTCATTTCCCGGATGCATCACGTACTTTGATTTGTGAGCTTTTTCTAGAATCTTGTCTCTTAAATTCCCAACCATTGGTACCCAAATCCTTTGTCGTGTCTAAGTATTTCGTCACTTCCTTTGACCAGTTGATGGACTGTACCGTTCTCTTTTTCGGCTTTAATGTTTCCTTCTTCCAGTACCAACTCCCGAGCTTTTTAATCTGATTAGCTAAATCAACTTTAAGTTCCAATTTAATAGCTCACACTCTCTTTGGTTTCTCATGTTCCTTCCCACTTAAGGCATCAGCCACAACGTTTACCTTTCCTTCATGGTATATGATCTCAAAGTCGTAGTCGTTGAGCGTTTCCATCCAATGCCTTTGTCTCATGATCAATTCCTTTTGATCGAATATATGCTTCAAACTTTTGTGGTCAGTGTATACTATGAACTTTACGCCATACAAGTAATGTCGCTATAACTTCAACGCAAAACATATAGCACCTAATTCGAGGTCGTGAGTGGTGTAGTTCTTCTCGTGAACTTTTAATTGTCTTGAAGCATAAAAAATTGCTTTCTTTCCTTGCATCAAAACACATCCCATTCCCGTGTGTGAAGAATCATAGTATATGGTAAAGTTATCCAATCCTTCTGGCAAGGCCAACATAGGTGCATTGGTTAACTTTTGTCTAAGTGTTTCGAATACTTCCTCTTGTTTTGGTCCCCATTTAAACTTAATTGCTATCCTTGTGAGTGAAGTTAATGGGACCGCTATTCTAGAAAAGTCTTGTATGGATCTTCGGTAATATCCAGCTAATCCAAGAAAACTTCTGACTTGGGTTGGTGTTTTGGGATTTTCCCATTTAGTGATGGCTTCTATTTAGCTGGATCTACTTGAATACCCTTTTCGTTTATAACATGACCAAGAAATTGAACTTCGGACTACCATAATTCACATTTGGAGAATTTGGCGTACAATTTCTCGTTTCTTAGGGTTTCAAGTATGATCTTAAGGTGAACTTGATGATCGTCTTTAGATTTTGAGTAAACAAGAATGTCATCAATGATGACGATAATAAATCTTGTCAAAATATGGTTTACAAATACGATTCATCATGTCCATGAAAGCTGTCGGAGCATTAGTGAGTCCGAAAGGCATAACGGTTAACTCATAATGTCCGTATCGGATTCTAAATGTTGTCTTAGGGATATCTTCCTCCTGTACTATCAATTGATGGTAATTTGATCTAAGATCAATCTTTGAAAAACAACCTTCTCTTTGGAGCTGTTCAAATAAATCATCGATTCTCGGTAGTGGGTACTTATTCTAATTGTGACCTAATTTAGCACTTTATAATCTATACACATTCTCATCAACCTGTCCTTCTTCTTTACGAACAAAATTGGAGCTCCCCCATGGCGACGAACTCGGTCGTATGAATCCTTTTTCCAAAAGCTCATCTAACTGTTTCTTTAGTTCCTTCATTTCTGCGGGCGCTAGTCTATATGGCGACTTAGCTATCGGTGAAGTTCCTGGTACCCAGATCGATTCTAAATTCTACCTCTCTATCACGTGTGGCTCCTTATAATTCATCGTGAAATACGTCTTGAAATTCAGATACTATTGGAACTTCTTCTATCTTTTTGGGTTCAGGTTCTTTAGTTACATAAGCCATGAATGAAAGGCATCCCTTACCTAAGAAACTACTTGCTTTTAATTAGAAATTATTCCTACCTTTCCTGCTTCTTTGTCTCCGGTGATACTAATGGTTTTATTGTTAGATGTTCGAATATCAATGGCTTTATCATCACATAAGATATGGGCTTGATTAGACGATAACCACTTCATACCTAAAACTACATCAAAACCTGCTAACGTCATAGGTAACAGTCGTACAGGTATGATGTGGTCGGCTAACGAAATTGTCGCATTATTTAAAGCCTCGGTTATTCTACTTACACTTCCATTAGCAGTTTTGACTTCATAATGTTTATCTAGGTTAACTAAGGGTTCATTTAGTAGACTATAGAATTTATAATATATAAAACTTTGGTTTGCACCTGAGTCAAATAAAACCCTAGCGTAAACATTATTGATAGGAAACGTACCGGTGATCACTTCCGGTATGTCAGCTGCCTTCTGCATATCCAGCATGAAGACCCTTGCGTTTCCTTTCTTGGCATCGGTCTTGGCACCGCTACCACTTGCACCACCCATTACTGCTATTGTTGTTGTCTTTCTCTTCGGGCATTATGTACTAAAATGCCCCTTTTTAACCACAATCAGAACATACCACTGCCTTTCTCTTGCAGTCGGCTTCAACATGACGCAGTTTCTTACAGAAATTACATGTGATGCTACATAAGGGTCATTGACATCTCCCAAAGTGTCTTCTTCAACATGTCTTGCAAATCGGACGATTATACATAAAAGCCCCTTCCCTTTTCTTCTCAACCTTCCTCACTTTTCATCAAACCGTCGTTTTTCCATCATCCTTCTTCCTTTCGTCCCTATTCCTAATCATCCCATCCATTAAGTATCCTGCCAACTCCATGGTAGATTCCGTCGTGGACTGCATATGTGAACGAACCAGATCACGGATTCCGATTGGTAATCCGTAAATGTATCGTGTCACTTTGTTAATTTCAGGAGTGACCAGGTGAGGTACCATTCTACTATACTCAAGAAATTTGGTGTTATATTCCTTGAGGTTTGCTCCCACAACCTTGTGATTCCAAAGTTTGGTTTGTATTTTATCGATTTCGTTGATTGGGCAAAATTTCTTTAATATCATTGCTTTAAACGTTGCCCAGTCCAAATTATATAAATTCTCTCTACCATTGACTCCAATAAGGGTATTTCACCATTCCAGGGCCTCCCCCTTGAATATTTGGGAGGTATATTGAACTTTCTCCCTTTCCTTGCACTTGCTTATTAACACAATCGATTCCATTTCCTCCAACCATCGTAGGGTAACGATCGCTCCCTTGTCTAAATGAAACTCTTTAGGATTATAGACTTTGAATACCTTGAAATCAAAACCTTCTTGAATTTTAAGTTTCTTAGTTTTCTCATGAAGGTGATCTTCAGTTTTCGAGCCTTGATCACTTTCTTCTTTCTTTTAAACACTCTCTTTCTTTTTTGTTTCTTTCTTAAATTCTTTCTTTGAATTAACGGTTTCACTTTTTCTTCGACTCACTCTTTTATTAGAATGAGAGGCGGTATGACTTGGGTCGTTTTTCATTAATTCATAGAGTGGTGTTACAACTTCCTTTATTAGATCACGAATACCGAGCACATAATTCTTCGGTATTTCTTGAATGTTTTCTTCTACAGTCTTTTTTTTACTGTTGATTAGTTGAATATCGGGATTACTTGTAACATCCCGTTTTCTAGTTTCAGTTAATAAAATGAAAATATGAGTTACTAAGAGTCAGACTTGTGTTGGGTTAAATGGATATGGGTTATGGACTTGGGTTATGAAGGAAAGAGGGTAATACCATGGGCTTAAGCCCATGACCCATAATTATATAAGCCTTAATTACCCATTTAATCATACATTTCACGCATATTCCATACACTACCAAAACACACACTTAAGGTCTCTCTGATTTCTATCATTTCTTTAGCCAAACCAAGATAGAAAACCGATCCCGATTCAAGGTAATGATAGTATGATGTTGTATGAACTCAAATCCGTTAGATTTAGTCACGAAGCGACGAGCCGACACCGTTAAACCATTAAAGTCATGGGATCTGGGTGGAATCGGCTACAAACCAAACCTAAGATGAGCTTAGGGGTCACCTTAGCTCAAATCTGGATCGAACGGGACGAAAAACGGTGAAAACGGTGGAAAACGAGTGAGATCTCGTTTTTCAGGCGAAGTTGCGGTTTTCCGGCGAAGGCGGCGCCGAAAAATAGCGTACGAGGTTAATGATATGTCAGAGAATTTCTGACATTCTCTGACCTAATCCTAATTGGTTAACGGGGAGTTAACGAACTAGGGGTGATTCGTCAAACGATTCATTAATGGAAGCTTAACGAACTAGCCTTAGTTCGCTATGGAAAAGATAACGAATTACCCTCGATTCGTTATCTCCATTCGTTATCGGAGATAACGAATTAGAAGGTCCAATTCGTTAAATGGACTGTTTCGTTATATGGACTGATTCGTCAAGGGACCAGTTCGTTATAAGGTCCAATTCGTTTACAGGACCAGTTCGTTAGAGGATTCAATTCGTCACAAGGACCAGTTTGTTATGACAAACCAATTCGTTAAAGAACCAAGTAACGAACTAGAAGTTTAATGAAATTACAGAACAGTCCCTAGACTTAGAGAAAGAATGATTTAATTACAAAATAGCCCTTGGACTTTATTAATTTATGGAAGATACCTTAAAGGATTAAGAGGTTAAAAATAAATATTATCATGAAATCCTAATGGAAAATGTGTTAAGACAGTTAATGAAAATAAAATTTTTCCAAGCGGACCTGGCAGCTTAACCCCAACCAGGGGCTCTGCCCCTTGGGCCTCGCTAGGGGCTGCCGCCCCTAGTACCCCTCTGCCAGGGGCGCTGCCCCCCGGACCCCCATTCGTTGAGGGTTATAATTAGACTAGAAACGCGATATGGGTAGTGATAGTTTATTGATATGTGTAATTGTTATACAGTTAGTCGTGCACAGCTCAAGAAAGGAATAACCATAAACGGTGAACGTAGTCACGTTCAGGTGAGTTTCTAGCCCCATTTCCTTTTTATGTTTTCGGGGTTGTGTGCATGCTCGATGTGATAGTTAATAAACATACCTTAAGTGGTAAGTGTATGCCTCGTATGATTTATGTATGCTGATTGCTTGACGGTGCGTGAACGATCTTTGGATATTGCATGTACCGCCAGGTAGTAGTTAAAGATGTTATTGATATATAGTATTTATAAATGACGTATGTATGATGTATGAATGATGTATGTATGATATATATATATATATATATATATATATATGATGTATGAATGATGTATGTAAGATATGTTGACTGTACGTGAACGATCTTTGGATATTGCATGTATTGTTAAGGATAGTATGTAAAGACAGGTATGGTACAGTAGCACGAAACAAAGGGACCCGACCCTAATAATATCTAGGATAGGGACCATACCCTAATAATATCTGTGAGGATAGGGACCCGGTCCTTAATAATATCAGTGAGGGTAGGGACCAGAC
Source organism: Bidens hawaiensis (assembly GCF_021521415.1). Classification (NCBI taxonomy): domain Eukaryota; kingdom Viridiplantae; phylum Streptophyta; class Magnoliopsida; order Asterales; family Asteraceae; genus Bidens; species Bidens hawaiensis. The sequence goes on along the minus strand of NW_027497542.1, from coordinate 1,155 downwards.
TCTAATAATAAATGTGATGTTGGGGACCAGACCCTTATAATATCTGTAAGGTTATAGGGCGGAAGGCTCTCTAAGTAGTATGGATATTTATGCGTGTAAAGTAAAGTATGAATGATTTAAACACCTTCAGGCATGTGTGCAAGTATGTGAATAGATTGTATGTTGTATGATTAACTAGAACTCACTCAGCGTAGCCGACTTTTAGTATGCACGTAGGTGAGTTGAATGAGGCAGCTCGCTTGAGGGGAAGCACATGGCATGGAACTGAAGAAACTGGCATCTCAATGAAAGGTTATGTTATTTAAAAGATATGTTTTTATGATTAAATGATTCGAATGCTGGTTAAGACAAGAATTGATGGTTATGTATTGGTTGACTTTTATATTATTCCGCGAAAGTTTTAATTAACTCTGATATGATAATGATTAAACCCAACGTCCAAAGTGAGGCACTGGTAACGGGGCCTTACATTACTGTTAACTTTATCTTGTCCAGACATGTTGTTACATTAAACAAGACCAGATTTAGGAAAAACATACCTTCTTATAATACATTATTTATTTTACAAGAAAGTGTACATAGCAGTTACAACTATAATAACGATTCCTAATCCTTAATCCACTTCTTGACAAGGTTTTCATCCATCACCGAGTTAAGTGGGTTAGGATATCCCGTTGGTGCGGATGCAGCTGGGAAAAGATAAGCATTCTCCCTTGGATAGAGATGCATGTTTCTAACGTATGCTTGCATTTCCTCATCGGGAACATTGGTAGTATAGAATTCCTCGATAAGGTTTGCCTCATCGCGGATCTCATTAGCTTGCTGGAGATTGAAGGTCTCGGTCCAACATATGGAGGAAAATAAGGGTTCTTGTTTCCCTCATGTTCTTCCTCGGGATCCTCTTCCGAATCATAAGGATTTTTGACTAGTGATAGAGCTAATCTCTTTTTATAGGGTAAGATAATTTTCATCTTTGGTTTATGGCTTGGTTCAGCAACAGTTTATGGAACTTGATATGGGTAATCCGGTGGTGGCGATCCAAAGTGCCATTTGCTTTGGTCGGAATGGCAGTCCATCCAACTTGATGAATCGGTTTCCTGCTTAATCTTTCTGCACTTCTTGTTCCTCGAAAGGATGGTAAGTTGGAATTTCAGA
>NW_027497541.1:0-50350 GCF_021521415.1 Bidens hawaiensis | reverse complement strand
AAATTAATAGGACCCAATATTGAAAATTATAGATTAGAGGAAATGAACTTATTTTCCAAAGGAAAAATAATTCCTTCTATAGTTGGTAAAGCATTCAACTTTTAAAAAGAAAATGTACATGCAAATAAACAAATGGTACAAATATATGTAACATTATTTACTTTGATCAAAGATAACGACCAATCAACATCATTTGAGAAAGGAGTCTTTTAAAAATACCAAATATTGAACAACAAAATACTATCTCCTACGAAAACTCTTTGAAGACACTTACAACGTGTCCAGCAGCTAACGTATCAAATTTTAATTTATCTTTCAAAATTGCTTTTTTTCTCTAATCTTACAAACATTGTTATAAATCCTTACAATTCCATGTTATCGCCATTTTGTAAATGATTTTTCATAATCAAATTATTTTTATACCAATCTAACAATTTATAAAAAAGCCAACTAAAGTATTATAATGCATAAATATTTTGTTAGTAAAATGATTTACATAAAAAAATTGTATAAAACAAACAAAAATTACATTAAACATTTATAATTAAGTTTTTCAAACTACAGCATTACTTATTTTTGTTAATTTACATTTTTGTAAATGGCAAGGTAATATTATATTATAATAAAAAGAATGTGCTAGAAAGGAGCTAGACAATAGAAGAAACAACATAAAAAGACCGATATTACACAAATTCTTCAAATTTGGATATATGTAACTCAACCTATTTTACTTAAATGCCATATTTAAAATGGTTTATGGTTACAAATAGTAACTAAAACACATATATACAACTATACAAGCCATTAACACACTAGAAATCAAAATGAAATAAAAAAACCAAGAAAACTAACTAACTAACTTGCATTCCGTCTTCCATCTATAATGACGCTTCACCTAGAAGCTGTCACATTACTCAAGGACGTTCATTAAAAAAAAGCCTACAAATCTTGACATTTAGATTAAAAAACCTTTTCATATACATGTGAATTAATACATTTGAATTTACACTTAGAAAAAAAAACTCTTTTTACATATGTAACATATATATTATTACATTTAATTTTTATCTTTGATGTTGTTTTTATCTAGGAACCCGAAATATTCTATGTGCTTCAAATGAAGAGCCTTGCTAGTTAAATCATAATTAACAAACAATCGCTCCAACCTCCAGCAGATTATTTTTAAAGATCAACAACTATAAAAGTAACTATCATGCATCGACCACTTATAGATAGTTGAAAAAATATATGCATTTATCGATCATGTTTTGAATATCATTTCCCTAAGAATTGAAGTTATCTATTTTGCAGTTAGAGTTGTTTACTTGTAGTTTTAATTGTGAAACATTAGATTGTTATCTAACTTATAATCTAAATCACATTTAAAAAACCAAACAAGGTTATATACAGAAGTAATTGAGAAAGAAAGATGGATACATTTCCTTTCCAAATGTAGATAAATACATATCCTACTTTGTACTTTAATATTTTACATATTATTTTATAAATGTAAATACAAATTAATCAAATGAGCAATCCCAAATGCCTCTAAATAATTGGTCATGGGATATTAAAAAACTATGTGAGGAGCACATCATGATAAAGTGATGGTGAAATATTGGAGGAAACATTGATAGAAACTTAACACTTTGTCTTTGTCCACTCAATTTGCTTTCAACAATTGCAAGTAGATTAGTTACTTGTCATCTCCATCCCTCTTTTAATTTAAAAATAAATATAAGTTAAAATTGGTTTAAATTTTCTTACATCTTATATAATATTTTTGTTTTAAAACTTTTTTGATGACTTTCAAATTACACCATAATTATTTGCTTTGCTGGTTATCAAAACCGATTAAATAGGTGGCTAAAATAAATAGTTAAAAGGCCTTATTAATCAAGTGTTATATAGAAATTAATAAATTAGTTACAACCAAATCATAAATAATTTTGATTATGACGTGAGTGTGTGTCAATTTACACCACTTTGGATTTGCATTTTATATTTGCAAAATAAAAAATCAAATAAAATCATGAACACTCGCATATGGGTTGTCACTACTTTATCTTTCTTGTATTCAGCTTGCTAAATATGACACTTTATTAAACTTATCATTTAGAAAATATATATTTTGATTAAAACATTGATAGTTGTTATAAATTTACTATTTCAGTTTTCACCATACTAAGGCTCATAAAAAGGATAATTGAATTGACTCAAATTAATGAAGCTAATATAGTTTTCCTTTGCCATCCTAACAACATAAGTGTGGTTTGTATATGCAGTATAATTGCATTAACTTTGTGAATTGTGACACTATTTTTTTTACAAGTACTAAAGGTGGGATCCGATGAATGTATGTAATGAATAGATTTTTAAATGTAAAAGCACGAGGTGAAAAACATATTTGTAGTAAGAGCATTTTTTTTTATTTTTTACTAAAAGAATAAAAAAAGAATTAGTTCAAATTTCAATGTTTAGAATTAAATCTACAACACATTATAGCGCATGCAATGGATTTCACGGACTAGAGGTGGGCCGATAACGGACGAGCTAGCTTGGATGCAACATTGCACAAGCCATCAGGTCCCCACAGGACCGTTTGTAGTCTCGGTGTTTGTGGGACGGATGAGGTCACAGAGGGAGCCATAATGTGGGCTTCGTTCACAAACTTTGCATTATATATGGTCTTAACCTAAGAATAGTAATAAATTAATTACTATTTTCAAGTTGAGACCGTACGTGATGCTAGAACAATTGACCATTATAAAGTAAACATTTTAATGGCTTTGATCCCCACCTCGGATGGATTAAAACGAACGTCACCACAAACACACCCCTTTGTTTTTTATGTATAGATCGGCATATGGAGTTAGCGGAACACTTATTTGCCTTGTGCAAAATGGCGGACAAGTTATGGCTTAATATAAGTCAATGGTGCAAGAACCCAATAGTTTTTTACTTTCTCACTAAAGGAGTAAAGGATATGGTACTAGAATCAAGGGTAATTATAACTAAGCAAAGTTTATAGAAAACTAATTCGTGCATATCGCTCATCATATGTTGGAACATTTGGAAAGCATGTAGGACTTTTTTAGGGTTATTTCTCAAACTAGTCTACTTTGATCAAGAATTTCCAAAAAATAACCTAGGTTTACAAAAAATCCCCAAAATAGCCTATTTTTTCCATCGGATCCAACGAAATTTCAACATCGTTCTACGGAATTTTTGGATCTTTAAAATTGCGCCACATGTCAACGTATTAATGGATCTAACGGAATCGTTAAAGAACCGTCAGATCCGATGGAATTTTTAATGTATCCGACGGAATTCATCGTCTTCTACCTGAATTCGTTATCGAACCATAGGATCCGACGGAATTTTTAATGGATCCAGCGAAATTCATCATCTTCTACCTCTCAACTCATAAACCTCCATAATCAACCTCCAACTCCATCTTTCTTATTCTCCACAAAATTAAGCAAATCCAATATTGCAAATCGCTTAGTTTTTTAGAAGAACACAACCATAGTGTTCAATTTCACTCAAGAACTCAAACTCAAAAGCCCCCGAATTGAAAAATCTAGGGTTTGTTAGACAAATTAAACAGTCGGATCCGATAGAAGGATGAACTGAACCGTCAGATCCGACTGTTTATTATTATGTCGGTTTGTTTCATTAATCAGTCGGACAAAACGGTAAACCATCGGATCCGACGAAATAGTATGCTTCGTGCTACGTCCTGATAGGGTCATTAATCTGTCGGATCAGAGATGGTTTCTAACGGGATTTTTATGCTAGTTTAGGGATTTTGGTTGGTCTTGGGCTATTATGGAAAATTTTGATCAAAGTAGGCTGGTTTGGGGATGTCCCCCCCCCCCCCCCCCCCCCCCCCTCTTTTTTTTAACAATCAAAGAGTTTCCATGCAAAGCTTGTTTAAGACATCAAGACAGAAAGTTTCATATGTGTAATCTATTTATATTTTCTCAGGTTGCACCATTAACTAGGAAATGCAGTGTAATTTTGATTTTGGTTGAGCTAGACTATTATAATCTTGGTGTAATTTTGGTTCTAGCTTCTTATACTTTATTTCGTATCACATTATTTGTTACACTAAAGCTTTAAAAATTAACCTTTCCCTTGGTACATTATTCTTCTGTTTTATTTTATATGATTAGCATGATAACTAATACAATTACAAAAAAATAAATTAATTTAACTAAACAACAATGAGCTTTCAAGATAAAGAAGCTCATTTTGGACTTCATAATGTAATTTGATCATATTAATTTCAACTTCAATTGAATTGATATATAAGTAATGATGCAGCTGTATTAAAAAAAACTTGTTTTAGTCCATCTAATGCATGTTGTGTGGTCAAGTAGTTGTCATTGTTTGAAAATCATCAGACCCAACCGGAACCGTAGTATTGTCGGTTTGGTTACGAGCTAATTGACCAAACACAAACAAACCCTCCAATTTGAAGCCAACCAGAAACAACAAAAAAAAACCGAGCATCCCACTCCTTGCCTTTTACTGACCCGTCGCTTGAACCAATGAACAACAAAACTGCCGGTTAAGTACCGAGCCAGTTTTGAAAACATTAGTACTTGCTAGGACGCAACTAATAGTTACAAATAAAAACTGCTAAATTTGAGTGTTCAAAAACCACAATGCCTTAGCTTATCAATGCACTTCCAGGTTGAACAAATATACCAACTTTCTATTGCTATCTTTATATTTGGTTTTGACGTAACTTAACGAGCATCCGTACTTCTTTAGCTACCTTAGAATATGAAACGAAACACGCAAAGCCAAAAATATACATCAAACTTTGAAATGCAACTATGCAACTTAAAGAAACAAATACAAAACTTATTACTAGCTAGTTATCTGGTGACATTTTCCCTAAATGAAACTTATCTGCGCCAAGAATGGATATATAAATATAATAAACTCCCTTACCATTATTATTACGCGCACTTGCATTACATAGAATACATATACAAGAAGCTTCAGAGTCTAGATTGAACTCTCTGTCTAAGCTCCCTCCTCAAAATCTTTCCTGCTGCGGATTTCGGAATAACGTCGATAAATGCTACCTTTCTTATTCTTTTAAATGGTGCAACCTGAGAAAATATAAATAGATTGTACATTGAATATATAAACATTTTTTTCTCTTAAATATAGAAGTAGTTTACAATATTTAATTCTTTCTAGCTTTTGTACCTGTTTTGCAATAAAATCTTGAACCTGTTCACCAGTAACTGAGCTTCCAGGTTTACGTACAACGTATGCCATTGGGATTTCACCTGCTTCCGCATCGTTATATCTACAAAAAGTTTTAAAATTATTTTCATTTAATTTGAGTAAAATAAAGTCAATTTTGGAAGCTCTTAACTTGGGAAACTGCATGAAATAGAAGTGATTATTACACTTTTTACTGGTTTTTAGCATCTAAATATTTAGGAGCAGAAATAGAAACCAAGTTACATATAGTAGCTGGATAAGCAACCTGCCTTATTTTAACTGATTTGACCAGTAAATTGCTGAGTTGGCACTGATTGATGACACATATGCAAAATTGTTCTTTTTTTAATATTTAGTTACATGTTTATAAAATTGGTCCTTTCTTCAATTTATATTTAAGAATGATTATTATATGTCACTTCATCTCAGTAAAGATCATCAAAGATTGACATGCTATCATGCGTGCTATTGCCTGAACGGCTCATTCATCGCAACAGGTAATAAAAATGTAGACTTGTAAACAAACCGAACCGAACGAACATGAACGGAGCACACTCATGATTGAACGCAAACAGTTAAATGAATGTGGTTTTCTTGTTTGTGTTCATTTGTTATGAAAATGAACATGCTCGTGTTTGTTTATGTTCGTTCGTGTTCGTCCATTAACAATATAAACGAGAGGTTCATGAACGTAAACGACCAAACACAACTGAACAGACATAACTGAGCTAAAATTAGTTAAAGTAATGTGAAGAAACTAGACTAAGTTGTAATGGGCCACAAAAGTTTAGATGAATATGACAAACTTAAACAAATGTAAACTAACGGACATACATGAATGTAAATGAACTTAAATGAGCGAACATAAACGAACGTACATTTTAACGAGACATATGTTCATGTTCGTTTGTTTAACTATATGAACAAGCATTTTTGTTCATGTTCGTTCATTTAATAAATAAACGAGCATAAACGAACTTCATGTCGAACGGTACATGAACTGTTTTACAGGCCTAATAAAATGTAACTTGGTTGCTAGGACCGGTAAACCAAATACAATTTGTTTTCTATTTTACAATTAATTTTAGTAATTGAGCAAAACATGATCCATTACTTACGGGATGACTGCAGCATCCATGATTTCAGGGTGACTCATTAGCAGCCCTTCAAGCTCTGCTGGTGCCACCTGTCAAGAAGTTGGTTGTTAACTTATTGTTTTCATAAAAAAATATTAGACAAAGAGTGTTTGCAGGTCAACCTGTATCAGTATCAAAATTGACCCGTTTTGACCCGAATCCGTGTAAGAATGCAATTACCTGATAGCCTTTATACTTGATAAGTTCTTTCAAACGATCAACAACATATATTCGTCCTTCTTCGTCAAAATAGCCAAGATCACCCGTGTGCAACCAACCTTCTTTGTCTATCGTCTGTTCTGTCGCTTCTTTGTTATGGAAATATTCTGTATAAAATATAAACATACTGATCACAATATTCATAAGAGGTGGCAGTTTTGACCGATTTACTAATGAATGAGTCAACCCAGTTTTGCCAGTTTTACTCAAGATAGGCTCTTAAAAACTCGAACTGAGTCCACTTAAACGAGCTCAAGCCCAAACTGAAGCCTAAAAATAAGCTTGTCTAGTAAACGAGCCCGAGCTTCATATCGAGCTCGAGCTAGTCCGTGAGACTAAACGAGCCTAATACTTATATAACATGTATTTAATATATTAAATATATATTTTTATAATAATAGTTATTGCATATATAGTTATGATAAAAAATATATAAAAATAATAATTGAAGTGTGTATAAAAGTATTTATATATATAAAAATTAATTAAGACATAATAAACAAGCCGAGGCCTGAACACAAACTCAAGCTCTTGTGAGTTAAAAGGCAGCCAAAGTTTAATTTTTAATGCATAAAACCTCCTAAATCATTTATTCTTATTCGACACAATTGTTTGTTTATAAAAAAACTACTTTCTGGACCAAAAGTGCTTGATCAACTGTATAAAAACTACTTGTTTTGACCATTGCAAACCTCTAGACTCAAGTACTCTAACTGTATAAAAAAACTACTTGTTTTGACCAATTACCCAACCCGTTTGACTTTTGCCTGTTTTCGCACTTGTAGCGTTGTTAGTGAAAGAAGTGATTAAAATAAAGTTAACCACTTGCCTTTCATGAAATTCGGGCCACGAGCCCATATTTCACCTAACTGGTTAGGGGGGAGAGGTTTTAAGGTTTCTATATGTATAACTTTAGCTTCTGCTCCAGGACAAAGTGTTCCTGATGAACCCGAATGGCTAGACCCGACCCTTGCATTCTCAATAGATACAATTCCACCGGTTTCCGTCATCCCATAACCCTACAAAAAATAATAAAGATTTCAAGTAATTTATATCTTTCAACAAATTGATGACAATGGCATGCAATTAAGTATTTATAATTATGTGGAGGCATGAAACTATGAACTAATATTTAAGAGCATCATACCGGGCTAAAGTGGCACAAATACCGAGCACGGGCTCGGTCCTAAACGGTCCCAAAAATAATGGGCCAGAAAAAGCCCAGTTTTTTTTTAATAGTTGGGCTTATTGGGCCTGATCAGCCCTAGTCAGCCTTTTTCAGGCCCGGGACTTTTCCAAGCCTTTTCTAATAAGATAATGCATATGTAGATAAAAGTAACATTGGTTTTAAGATACTAAAATAAACTTAATTTATAACATGACTGATAAAAATAAATAAATGAACAACTAGCATTAACAAGCAGTCAAAGATCTAAAAGGAAACACCTCAAATAAATTATGTACACAATAACCCTAAAATTATACAAAATATATATCTTAAAAGTTAAAAGTAGTCATTTGGGACTAAAGACTGTCGGCCGAGCTTTCAGCCTTCATGGATCGGGTCTAAGAATTGGGCTTCCAAACCTTTCTGGGCTTCAGTCTTAATCGGGCCTAGGAAGCTAAGACCAATCTTAGTCTAGCTCAGGAAGCTAAAACCGGTCTTAACCGGGCCTAGGAGGCTAACACAAGTCCTTGAGAATATTTAACATCTAACTGAGCTTTCAGGCTAAACCAACCATGGAACCTGGCTTTTCAAACCGGTCCCAGTGACCATTTTTCCGGGCCAGACCGTCTCAAGTCAAGGCAGAAGAAAAGTTTCGTATGAGAAAAACTTTGCCCAGTTTTAAGACCATTTTATATTTCTAAATTTATTTGTGTTGGGCCACATTATAAAACAACAGACAAAGTAAGACTACCCTTATCATGATCATGTCTAAAGTCAAAAAAATTGTGCCCGGCCAGAGGTCCCCTACCTAGTAACTTAAAGGTCTAAATAAAATAATAAAAGAATGAACACGTTGGGATCAAGAACTGGTTTTAACCCGAACCGAACCCAATCTGAGACCCAACCCAAACCATAGAGTTGCTAATCGGTTTAAGAACTCCTCTGTTGAAACCAATTAAACCAAACCGACCCATTGATAACCTGGTGAACTGATCTTTTCCCCTTACAAACCGGTTTCAACATGAACCAATTTGAGCTAAAAACATGATATTGACCAGGATTGACCGAGCCCGAACCAATTTGGATCCAGAACCAAATTTCTGCACCTCTACCTAGTAATCAAGGGTGCCACCCTATATGTTAAATGGGCCATCTAAGGTTACACTACCCGTATAAACTGTCAGTTGTGTGCGCATAGCCTTTGCCCAATCGAACCGGACCATGATCACTAATCACTAATCAATTAATCTATCAATTTGCAACTAACTCACCTGCAAAACACTCGCTTGAGGAAAAACCTTACAACACTCATCCATCACATCCTTCCCCAAAGGCGCAGCACCGGACCCAATCTCCCTCAACGACGACGTATCATACCTCCTCACCACCCCCGGATTCTTCACCAACGCCACCACAACCGGAGGCGCAGTGTACAAATGCGTAACCCGATACCTCTGAATCGCATCCAGCGCCTTCTCCAGCTCAAACCTCACCATCACAACCATCGCGTTCCCTCGTTGCAACTGCGAGTAGGTGAACGTTATCATTCCCATCACATGAAACAACGGCACCACTATCAGAAACACACTCCTCCCTTCGGAATAAAACTCCTGATCCGAGGTCACCATTAACGCAGTTGCGATTATCATTCGGTGAGTCAGCACCACTCCTTTGCTCAGTCCGGTTGTCCCGGACGAGTAGAGTATCGTTGCTGCGTCGTCTTGGGACACATGGGGAGATATTACGGCTTTGTGACGCGATTGCTCGATTAAATCCGAGTAGTTGTTTAAGTCAACTACTGGCAGATTGAACCCATTTACCTTATCATACAACTGGTCAACCGTGATGATCAACTTCGGTTTACAATCGTTGATTTGATGCGAGAGTTCCTTAACTGTGTAAACCGGGTTCGCGGTCGTGGCGATTGCGCCGAGTGAGGTTACAGCGAAGAAGGCGATAGGGAAGTTGACAGAATTGGGAGCGAAGATGAGGACGACGTCGTTTTTGGAGATGTTGAAGGTGTGGTGAAGCGCATGGGCCAAAGTGGAGATTTGTTGTTTGAGGTGGGAGAAGGTGATGATGTTGCGGGTGTAGGGGTCGATTAAGGCGGGTGAGTTGGAGTGAGCGTGGAGGTTGCGGAAGAGGAAGTCGACGATGGAGGTGGTTGGGGAGTGTGGGAGGGTGATGGGTGCCCGAGGCGAGGTGTAGCTTCCGGTTGAAGGGTTGTAGCAGTTTGCCATTGTTGTTGAAGAGATAAATGAGGAAGAAGATATAAGCACTTTAGACAAGATTAGTACAATGGTGTTTAATTTTGGTAAATATCTAACGGCTTTTTTTGGGTCATTAAACTCATGAAAAGTCTAATCCCAACCACTTTGTAAAGTTGTAAATTTTTCCGACTAATACCCAAGTCAAACTCTAACTCTGAAGTTGTGTGAGCCTGATTAATGCAACATAGTCATAATAAATTAACGGGGACTCCAAATTTGGGAATTCTGTTGGTCATAACAAAACTAAACCATTTATTTTTTTTCATATGTATTAATGTATTTATATACACATATTTTTATGTATTTGAAAGAGCAAAAAATTTAGTAAGTTTGGTTTTGGTTATCAAGTAAAATTAACTAGAACCAAACACTAAAAAACTAACTGAATAAACCGAACCGATTTTGATTATTGGCTTCGGTGGATGATTTTGCAAAAACCAAATATCGGTGTTTGTTATCGGTGGAGTGAAATAACCAAACTGAATCGATTTATGCTTACCCCTATTTGATACCACCAGGCTTAGGCATGGTTTTAATTGAGGTAAGTAATTAATTTTTATTAGATCATATATATATATTACAAAGTTAAGTTGTTAGTTTGCTATTTATTTAAACTTAAATTGAATAAAGTGAACGTATGCTTCTGTATTTAATTTTCAAGTTGTAACATCTACCATTGATTATCTTGTTACATTAATTACATAAACTGTATGCGCCTTTAAACTGTAAAGCAATAAAACTTAATCATTTATTAAGGCCCTATATTTAATCATTTATTAAGCGGACCTAACCTCTAGCACAAATGATAAAATAATTTTATGTGCAAATCTACCTATTCTAATAAAGTAAAATAAATGGGACACTTGTCATGTTTTGGTTAATTCTCACAAATTTTTTCCCTTCAAAACTAATATACCCTAATATATGTAATAAATCAATAATTATTCACTTTCCTTTTACACAATATTTATATAATATTTGTACATTTTTATAAATATAAATATAACATATTATTTTACTATATATTTCAAAATACTTGGTGAATTCCAAAAATCAACAATTTTCTCAAATGAAAATTGTTTCGGGTCTTTTTGTGGAAGTTAAATTTGATTTTATGGATCAAAAGTTGGTAAATACATTGTTTGGTATAAGTTAGATTTGGGTCAAAATTTGTTACGGGTCAAAATGAAAATTTTAAGTATTTTTAAAAGTTTGAGAATGCAAAATAGATTTATCGTTAAATTTGTTATGAGTTCAAAGTTTTGAATTTAAAATGTCAAAAATATGAAAGTTAGAATTTTAAACATGATTCGGGTTTCAAGTTTATTCTTAAGGGCATTTTTTGAAATAATCAAAAGGTTCAGGATTTGGCAAATTGACTATTTTTTCCTCAACTATTAAAATTTAAGAAAAGATTGCGAATACTTTCGACATGCCACCCCCATGCCTATCAATGCTTCTAACTTTTATCAAATTTGAAATATTTATGTCAACATTAATTTTTTCTTCAATGGTGATCAAAATGTTGTATGGGAAGCATGTCATGCAAAACTATGCTCAAATGAAACAAAATATTTATAAAATTGAATTGGTTAACATGCTATTTTTTATGTTGTCAAAAGCCCTCTAAAACTTATCAAAATCATTTTTATGGTGTAGCTCAGAAAAACGTAGTTCTTGAAAAACATCCATTGCTACAATTTAATATCATACTTTCCTTTGATGAGTGGTAAATTGATAAATATATCAATAAAGGTAACGCCTCTTTTGTATTTAGGCTGAGTAGTTAGAACTACAATCGTATGAGAAGTCTTATTTTCAAAATTGGTTCATAACCAAAATTCTTTCAATTATACATATATGACACCGAAAATGAATTTTTCAATAGAAAGAAGCATTCTCGGGTACGATTTTGCACGGACACTTTTTTATTAAATTCATTTAAAAAAATCATTTTGTGATATAAATAAAACAAATTTATGTACACATTGTATAGATATAAGCATATATATATAGTACATTTTTTTTCATATACGCTATGTAATTATTTGTTTTACTTATAATTTTATAATTTAAATTATCCCATGTATGACACAGGCTCTAAAACTAGTTAAATTATGTTGTTAGACCCCTTATGGTGGATGTGAAAGGAGGCATCAAAAAGTAAGGCAACATGGCTTTAAATCCTCACATACCATGGGTCAGGGGGGGCTTGAAAGGGAGATTTTCAACACATGGTAAGGCATAGATGCCAAGAGGGTGGGGCTCTACTATAATAAAGGGCTTTTAATCACACCACGATGTTAAAGAGTTAAGAGGGGAAGGGGCATTCATGTGTACTTATGTATCGGCCAATCATACATTGTTATTTAATTTCTACCCTTAACTACACACAAACCAGAAAATAACTAGAAACACCTACCCACAAGTACCCTAAAACTTTTTTTGTTTTTAGTTAAAATTTAAAAATAAATAAAATAATTAAATGTAATTAAAAATAAAATTTCATTAGAATTAAAAATATTACATAATTGAAAACCGGAAAAATAAAATATGACGATCAAAACCAAAAAAATTAAAACATGAACATCTAAGTTAGATGATCCTTTGGCCAATTATATATTTCTGCACTTTATCGTTTGCGGGTTATAGCGATTTTCTTCACCTCGTCCTCTAAATGATCGTGTGGCCGAGTATATGTCTTAAAGTCTCGGTCATACCCTTTGGCTACACTCTCGAATTGTTCCGCAATCAACGCTCTAGAATCCTCCACTTGCTATTTTTTAGCATCCACCAAATCTTGAAGCGTTGCTTCCTTTCTTAACGTGTACGCATCTAGTTTGTCATCCAATCCAATTTGGTTTGACAAACCAAAGGACTTTTCACCCTTTTTCTTCGGTTGCATAAGACCGATTTCATCGTTTAAGTCTGGCATCAACGTGTCTTTTGTTTAAAAATTGTCGAATGCACATTGGGTGTATTTGGTAGAATTCGATGATTTTCTCTTGCCTGAACATCCAACGGATACCTCCCCAACAACATGATCTTAGTCCATTTCTCATGGTTTTTAACAACCTTCCATGCATAAACGCGCTTGAAACCTTGGTTTAATTGCTCCCGTTAATCTCGAAGCGCGTTTTTCATAACATTCAAATCGTTTCACCCACTTTCACGTATACGATCTTATATATAGGGTTAAAAAAATATACATAACGAGCGTAATTAAATAGAATAAATTAAACAAAAATAAATATAAATTTTACCGCTTGTACGAAAAAACCATTGAACAAATTCATTTTAGTCAACATAGCATCCCATTTTGAGGTTAGTTGATCAGTTGTTCGCTCGCTTCCGCCCCTAAGCTCTTTGAAGTGTTTAAGTACGTCTTTCCACAAACTATCCTTTTTTTCGTTGATTTCCTTTTATCCTATCTACATATACATGAACATAAGCTTGAGCTAAAGATACTTCTTCCTCGGTAGTCCAATCTGTTCGATCGACTCATTTACTAAATTTTTTCCTTTAATTTCCTATAACCTCAACTACATCATCTTCTTGAAACTCATCACCTTGCACGTTCATTTCTTCCAAATTAGGTTTGAATTGTGTTTCTAGAACACAGTCTTCATCATTAACGTCTTCATAAACTGGGGTTCTTGATCCACAATTTCATGCGAGGACCATTGAGTTGGCTGATTAAACGTACTAAACGGCTCGAATGTGGACAAAGCTTGTTGAGAGAAGTCGAGACGAGCGGGTGCAACCATATATGGAGCATCAGGCTGCGAAAAAAATATTTGGTGGGTATTGTTGGCTATAAACTTTTGGTGGCGATTGTGTATGGGTCGTCTAAGTATGCCCCATTTCCCTTTAGAACACCAAAAGCACGCACCACATCTTTTCTTGCCCCTTCTTGCAATTTCTTGAACTTTTTTTTTCATTCAGATCAGTAGGAAATGGAAACATTTTCACACACGTTGACCACTTTGGGTAGATCTCGTCGGTTAGATAGTATCCACGTTTGTATGTATGTCCATTCACTTGAAATAGATACTTAGGCGCAGTCCCATTTCGTTGAGTTAGAAATATTGTAGATGTCTGGAGAACATTGATGTTGTCACACCCCAACCTAAGGCGGGAAATATCGGGGCGTGATCCGATTGCTCACAGCTCGAAGATACTATCATAATATAAATGTGACAATATCTAATTAATTATTTGATTCCAAGTTTAGAACGAAGATTGTGGCTCAAGTAAGATAAACGGGTCACGAATTGGGTATACGGGTCATAGATTACGGGTTTGGGTAAATGGGCCATAATGAGAATGTTAAAAATTGCATTTTAATCCCCATAGATTGAGGGTGGAAACATTAGAGGGTTAAAGTTTAGTTTCAGGTTAAAAACGAACGTTTTCTAAAGTTACACATATATTAAATAAGTATATTAACAATTATAAATTTTTATATAAATGTCTCGATAAACGTGCTTACCTTTTGTTGTTAAAATTCACCAAACATAAAATGAGTCGGGTTATGGATTTAAATTTGTATGCGGAAACCCGAGTTGTTACAGTCTCCCCTACTTTAGGGAATTTCGTCCCGAAATTAAGGAAAACCAAGACATCATCGTTTTGAAAATAAGTCAAACTTTCAAGAAAATATCATAACATAGAACTCCCAATAACCGAAGCAATGCTTCAAATAACAATCCGATAAGGGCACTTATATATAGGATGTACCAGCGGCGTATCCATCATGTTCTTATCATTTCAACATTTGTACCGTTACCCAAGCTACCTTAGGTTTTAAATCATGACACACAATTTTTACGTATTATGATTTCCATGCGAGGACTTGAATAATTATGTTCCAGACCATAATTACTCTTATCGTCGGATGGTCCGCATAACTCGCTTCATCATGTGGGTTATAAACATTTAAAATCCTCATTTTGAAATAAACAAACATTTTGATAATTTAAATGTAAGAGGTAATAAAGGTTCGAGTTTGATTAATAAAACCATACAACTCTTGTTATATCTTTTGATTATTAAGAGGAAGATTTGGAAGATCGAAAGAAAATGATTTTCTTGGGACAAACGCCATAATGAATTATGATGGATGAAAATAAGATAATAAGGTAAGGGTACAAAAGCCTAACAAAGTATAAAGGAAACGTTATTCATAAACGGAAAAACGTGCAACATAGCCCAACTTAAAATCACTAAACGTCACAAAACAACCAAAGAGTCATTACGATGCATAAAAAGAAAAGATAAGATAGTCTTAAAATGGAAATAAATAAATCAATAAAACTTCAAAAACTTCAAAGATCTTCAGTTACAGTTGTTTTGATTTCCTTGACTTGGAGCACTTGAGGTACTTGGATCCATGATGACTTGAGCAGCAGCAGTAGATGAATTTGGAATGTAACATCCCGAAATTTCCAAAATGATATTAATTATATTACTTAATAATAGAGGGAAAGTTTACTCGGGTTATCGGGAAATAAATAAATAGAGTAGGAGTTGGTATGGGTCGGGCTAGTGTTGGGTAATGGATATGGGTTATGGACTTGGGTTATGAAAGAAGGAAGGAGAGTCCATGGGCTTAAGCCCATGATCCCTAAATATAAATACCATTAACCACCATTTAATCCTCATTCTCACATATTCCATACACCACCAAAACACACACGACCCGAACCAAGATCCGAAGGCGAGAACCCGAGCTTGTTGGTGCTGGAACGTTGTGACGGACCAAAACAACATCAAGGCTTCCGTGTTCGTAGTTCGACTCGTTCAAGGTACGTTTATAGTTAGAAATCGTTCGTGTAGGTTCGGGTTGATTTGAGAAATGATAGATCTGAGTTTGTATGGTAAAAACGAATCCAACAAAGCTAATCTTACTGAAAATGGTTAAGATTTGATGGGTTAATCGATTGATAAAAGAACCCGTAACCTAGATGCCTAAATCGCACCCTTTAAACATCGATGTTAGGTCGATTTGATGGTTGGGGTTTGTAGGCGCTGGTCAGACGATCCCGTGGGTACCTAAATCGAGTTATTTGGTTAAGAAACGAAGGTGATTAAGGGATTTAAGAACAAACAGTAGCTGCAGACGACAACTTCGCCTGCAAGCTAAGTTCGCCTGATGAACTTCGCCTGCAAGCTAAGTTACAACTTCGCCTAAAGCCAAGTTCGCCTGATGACAACTTCGCCTAAAGCCAAGTTCGCCTGATGACAACTTCTCATAAAGCCAAGTTCGCCTGATGACAACTTCGCCTAAAGCCAAGTTCACCTGATGACAACTTCGCCTAAAGCCAAGTTCGCCTGATGACAACTTCGCCTAAAGCCAAGTTCGCCTGATGACAACTTCGCCTAAAGCTAAGTTCGCCTAAGGTTTAACTTCGCCTAAAGTCAAGTTCGATTAGAGAATAGATTAAAACGATAAGTAAAAGTAAGCTAATACTAGGCCACCAGATTAGATCAGGCGAGTATTGATACTTGTAACTTATACAGTCAGCCGAGCACAGTTAAAGAAGGGATTTACAACTATCAGAGGAAGAAGCAGAGTTCAGGTGAGTTTCTAGCCCCATTCCTTGTTATGTTTTCGGGGCTGTGTGCATACTCGATGTGTTGTTAATACATTTATCCTAAGTGATAAGTGTATGCCATATGTGATATATGTGATGAATATGAATGATTGCTTGTCGGTACGCGAACGATCTTCGGATATTGCGCGTACTGTCAGGTTAAAAATAAAGGTACGAATATTATATATCGAAGATGTATGAATATTACAAATGAATACTTGTCGGGGCGTGAACGATCTTCAGATATTGGACGTAATGACAAGGGGTATGGTTGTTAAATGAAGGATGTAAAGAACGCCTAGAGTGTTCTTATGCTATAATGTAATTATTGTATATGTGAAGTATGTGTATACAGGTACACGAATGGTATGTGAGTTCTACTTCGACATAGTAAGTTAGGATGGCAAATCCCTCTAACTTCTGTTGGACATAGACTTGGCAGGTGATGGCGTAGTTAAGGACTGCGAGCCTTATACGTGATGTAGATGATAGATGTAGACGTAGATAGGGACGGTGGGTCTTATACGTGTTATAGAAGATAGACGCCAACGTAGATAAGGACTGCGGACCTTATACGTAACGTAGATAAGGACTGCGGACCTTATACGTAATATAGATAGGCGTCAGCACAGGAAAGGACTGTGGACCTTATACGTGCTTTAGCATAGGGGAGGACTGCGGACCTCGTACGTGCTATGAATTAGGTTGCAACATAGGGAAGGACCGTGGACCTTGTACGTGTTGTGGATGTATGATGGTATAGGGAAGGACCGCGGACCTTGTACGTACCATGAATGGTGAACATAGGTAAGGACTGCGGACCTTTTACGTGTTCACTATCGTGAGTACAGGTATAGACGGCGGACTATAAACGTACTCTCGGTAGACTGAGGTTAGTGATTGTAGATATGTATGTATGTATGTATGGTAGCAAGTATGTATGTAGAACAGAAGGGTAATTAGTGAAGTGTGGATATGTATCTTCGGATATGTATGTATGTGTTGTATTGTATGGCGTACGATTAACTAGAACTCACTCAGCGTAGCTGACTTTTAGTATGCACGCAGGTGAGTAGGATGAGGCAGCTCGCTTGAGGAGACACGTGGCACTGAATAAGAGGCTGGCATCGGAAGACCCAAGACGTTTAAGTTAATGTTCGTTAATTTTGAAAGACAAAATGATGTTTTAAGACAAGACGTGTTTTGTTATGAAATGTTTTATGAAAGTTTTTATATTCCGCGAAAGTTTTAATGAACTCTGATTTGTACGAACTGTGTTTATGAGTAAATCCGACGCTAAAGTAGGGCTACCGGGTTCGGGGCCTTACATGGAATAGCTTGGATAGGTTGGACTTGAATAGCTTGCATAAGTGGGGTTGGGTTGAAATGAGTCAGGTAAACTTGAGCTTGCGGGTATGGAGTTGGATAAGGGTGAGTCATGTTGGTGATTGGAGCTTGCAGTGGATATGGTGGATGGGTCGGGACTTGAGAAGCAGTAGGGATGTAGTAGGGAGCAGGTATAGCTTGAGCTTGATGTGCATGGATAAGTTGAGTACACGCATTGCGAAGATGACTAGGATCTCCACAACTATAGCAAGTGCGGGTTTTAGGAACAACAGTTTGAGCAGGTGGGGTAGTTTGGGTATCGGACGATGCACGGCAGGTGTTAGTAAGGTGACCATAACGGTTGCAAGTAATGCACAAGCGACATGGGGATTGAGGCGGGTGATGGTAGTTGCAAACGGAGCATAACGGAAAAGGTCCAATATAGTTCTTCTTGTTAGGAGCATCTTGGTTGGAGGGTGGTGAGTTGGTTTTGTTAACAGCATAGTTGCAGTGGTTGGCCTTACGTTTGTGGTGAGAAGAATTACCAGTGGATTTGGGTTCGGCCTTAGCATCGGTAGAGGAATCGGTCTTAGAGTTGTCAAGGGTAGTTTTAGCATCTTTACTAGGTAGAGTTCCATCTCTAACATGGTCATCAGACAGTGAAGCAGCAAGAGTAATAGCTTCCTCGATGGAGAGAGAGTCTCGACTAACCACAGCGTCACAGAAGATCGTCGGCAATCCACGAATGTATTTGCGAATACCACGAGCCAAAGGAGTCACAAGGTGAGGCACTATCAGGCTAAGATCCTTTAAACGATTTGAGTAAGTTGAATTGTCACCACCAATTTGTTTAAGCTCCCAAAACTCCGTCTCAAGCCTTTGCAGTTCATGCTCGGGACAAAACTCTCTCTTCATTGCATCCTTGAGTTCCTCCCAAGACATAGCCAAAACTTTATCAACACCATGTAAGGCTTTATAAGAGTTCCACCACGTGAGAGCTCGTTCTTCAAAGACGCTCGATGCGAACCTAATACGCTTATCTTCCGGACACTCGCAGTGGATAAACTTGTTCTCCATTTGTTCAAACCAGCGGAGGAGCTTAGTAGCATTCTCCTCGCCAACATAAGAAGGGGGTTTAGCACTTGTAAAGTTCTTGTAGTGGAAATTGTTTGGTGTAGCCGAAGTAGTGGATCCACTAGAGTTGATATTTTGCAGTTGAGCCACGATCTCGGGTAGGGTAGTAGTGAACTCCTTAGTGATTCTACCCAGACGGCTATCATGAGGGGTCGACGAACGACGGTGGTTACGACGATGAGCGCGAGAAGACATTCTACGAGGATCAACAATGAAAATTGTGTAGGATGACAGGTGAGTTGTAGGAATGAGTTAATATGAAATAATGGGGATGCATAGGTATATGTGTATGTATGTATATGAATCAGTGCTAGTGAAGACTCGAGGACGAGTCGGGATTGAAAATAATATGTATGTGTTTGAAGCATGTAAGTGAATGATCAATGTTTATAAAGTTTTGCAAAGATAAGATAACTAAACACATTAAATGAGTTGACCTCCCATTAGCTTTCCATGGCAATTTGAATGTTCCAACTTTAAATAAGCAACATAAAGTTTGCGAATTGGCCTCCCATGAGCGTTCCATGGCAATTTGTTGGCCCAATTCAAATATCGAGTAATAAACAATTGAGTTGGTCAGCCCATGAGCGTGTACATAGCATTTAACTGACCCAACTAATTAACGAATTATCGCATCAATGGAGTTGTTCGGACCATGAGCGTTACATGGCATTTAACCGACTCAACTAAATATCAAATTAATGAATTAAATAAACTTGAATAACCAAAAACACAATTTTAGAAGTATAACCGTTTAGCCGGTTATGCTTACCACGCAACCGTTTAGCCGATTACGGGTACCACTTGAAGTTATGGTTGCACGACATTTGTCATGCCCCTACGCTTCAAGGTGAAAGAATAAAACAAAACACGGGAATTCTTAAGGAATTTCCCACAATAAAAGACAAACTACTAAAAGAAAAGGTTTAGAACAATATTTTGAATGTGAGGCATAGCCTCGGAATTTGTGTGTGTGTGTATTAAACAAATAAGATAAATACGATTAAATAATTAATATAAGCAAGTTGTAAACAATATAAATAGCACATAAGGCAGTTCAGATAAGCACGTATAGGGTCCTGCATATGTCTAGGACAAACTTCTAACGACCTATCTTATAACCTTCGGCTCTGATACCAATCTGTCACACCCCAACCTAAGGCGGAAATGTCGGGGCGTGATCCGATTGCTCACAACTCGAAGATACTATCATAATATAAATGTGACAATATCTAATTAATTATTTGATTTCAATTACACACACAATATCCAAATACATTAAACAATTTAAATAAACAAATATGAGTTCAAATAAGGTTTAATTTAATTATATCCTGAAGTCTTGTCTACGTGTCCATGCTTCAATCTTCCAAGCAAGTACCTGCATATGCGTATAAAATGGAATTTTGTCAACATAAAGTTGAGTGAGAATATCACCAGTTTGACACAAAAACAAAATAAGCATAACGTGATAAGTGCGAATAATGAAATCAAACCATAAACAAGTATGTGGACCGTTGCCAAGCGAATCGGGCATTGGTCACCAGCAGGAACACCCGCTATATGATTGATTGAATAGTAATCCCAATATACGATTGATTGAATGGCAATACAAGTAAGCAAGTAACACGTATGTTTGATTAAATCACTTCACAATAACACGTATGCATTTGTTTGAATATATATATATATATAAATATATATATATATATAGTATGAATATATGAATACGTACGTATATGTCCCCAAAACGTTTAAAAACAGTAAATAAAAAGGGAAATGATAAACTCACCTGATTGAATAAGCCAAACGGGAATGTTTATGACAAGAAGGGGGAAATCACGCTCTTCGAGAATTATCGACAAGAATCCTAATTAAATGATATGATGAGTGAATTGTAGATGATATAATACATAAAATGAATTTAGGATTCGATATGATTTGAGTTACAATTATGTTTGATACGTTATGGATTGAACGATTGACCTCTACGAATTATTGTTATTATTTAATTATAAAAATCATTATTTGTCATAAAAATCGGGTTTACGAATAATTAGTTAAATAAATATGAGTTAAGACCTAATATAATAATAAACGTTTAGATATATAATTATTATAAAATTTATATTTTAGAATCCTTAACGAAAGTTTAATAATATAACTATAGGTAACACGTTTAATACGTTTGTTATACTCATACATACATACATATATATATATATATATATATGTATGTATGTATGTAAATAATAAATAAATAAATAAATTTATGAATAACATTTAACGACGAGAAACATCAATATTGGCGTTAAATCTTAATAAAATAATCGCGGGTTTATTATTAGTAATAAGATATATGTATGTGTGTGTGTGTGTGTGTGTGTGTGTGTGTATAGGGGAGATTTCAAATGAGAACCCCTTTGAGTTTTAAGAACTCGAAAGAACTCAGTGTAACGATTTTTTTTCGAATTTTTTTTACACATGTGTAATATATGTATGTTACATATATGTAAAAAATTTACAGAATTTTTTACGCACCGAGTCGACTTTTTACACATATGTAACGGACGTAAAAGTTTGTGTAATCAGTTACATCTTTATTCTCTCTCCTACTTTGACTTTTTTGCCAGATTTAATCTCAACCACATATTCCATTCCATTTAATTAAATGTGTGGCCTAGAATTGAGTTCTTAAGTTCTTAAAACTCAATATGGTTCTCAAAAAATCTCTCCCCTATATATATATATATATATATATATATACACGGGAACTTGTAACGAGACCATTTGACAAGAAACATTAACTCTACGATGTCGATTTGAATAAAATATTGTTAATTTAGCAGCTAATATTGATTATATTATTTATATATCATTTAAAACAAATCAAACAATCTAAAAAAATAAGGAAACCAAAACAGATATTCCTGGGACTCGAACCCGAGACTACAGACAGAACTTGTATACACACACACCAGCCAGCTGAGATGGTGTGTTAGTTGATTTAAGTTTGGAAACGATTTGATATATACTGAAACAAATTAAAACCCAATTAACTATGAAACCCTAGATCTGCAATTTCTCAATCTGTTCGATGTTAATTCAATTGATGTTAGGGATTTGGTTAAACGGCGTTAGACGAAATCAATCATATAATGGATTACCTGATTAGTTGTTTGAACACGGCCTTAATTAGATATAATAGCGTCGGCAATAATTGATGACGAACAGGGTAAACGAGACCTCGATAACCAAATTGAATATAGGGCTTTAGTTGGAGATCCTATTAGGGACGTGCAGACACGATCAATTGAAATATAATGAATCCTAGATTATATAAGGAATTCTAGGTTAGGTCGGTCCGTTTCATAATCAAATTCGTATTATTTTTGATCTTGTTTTCCTAATTAATTATGTTAGTTAGGCCGGATATAGTAATAATAATCATAAACAAGATTTGATTCCAAGTTTAGAACGAAGATTGTGGCTCAAGTAAGATAAACGGGTCACGAATTAGGTATACGGGTCATGGATTACGGGTTTGGGTAAACGGGCTATAAAGAGAATGTTAAAAATTGCATTTTAATCCCCATAGATTGAGGGTGGAAACATTAGAGGGTTAAAGTTTAATTTCGGGTTAAAAATGAACATTTTCTAAAGTTACACATATATTAAATAGACAGAATTACAAATTTTGTCCTTTAAAAAAAGTCAAATTACGGTTCGTATCCTTTTTTTAGTTTCCTTGCAGGCGGTTTACTTTAAACTTTTTTTTCCTACAAGTTTTGTCCTTTACGCTAACTGGGTTAGAACAACTCAGTTAAATACCCTCACGTGAGGCGCATGTGAGGGTATTTTGGTCTTTTCAACGAAGTGGTTAAAATATATTTAATATATATTTAATAATTAATATTTATAAAATAAACTCTCTCTCTCTCTCCAACCCATCTCCATCTCATCTCAGATTCATCATCACCACTCTCCCGGCCACCATCACCACCGCCACCACCTGCAAGGCTGCAAGTCTGCAACACCCAACATCACCACCGCTTATCCCCACCAACAAGTGTCACCATCTCTGTGACCACCATTAGATCCGACCACCACTTATCCCGACCACCCTGCAACACCAAACTGCTTAGAACCCACAAACCCAGATCCAACTCGCCGGAGAACCCATAAACCCAGATTCCGGTCAAACTCGCCGGAGAAGACACAAACCCAGATCCATCTTCCAGATCCAACTCGCCGGAGAACCCACAAACCCAGATCCATCTTCACCGCCGCCACCAACCACTCCGGCCACCACCACAGCTCCGCCACCACCGCTCCATCTCCGTCACTGCTTATTCGCCACCACCACAGCTCCGCCACCACCGCTCCAGCTCCGACCACTCCTATATTTTTGTTCATGACATCTAGTAGAGATCCCGGTATAGTCCCGAGAAACGCGTCACCACCCGACCCTGATGAAGTTTATGATATGCACACCCCTTCAATGGAGTGGATTCATGGAACAACTCCTCATTTAAGATTACCGAGAACAAAAGACGTTATTGTCAAACATCTGGTGTGCATTCCGATTTGTTATTTTAACAAATTCACTCAGACGAGATGAGGCGATTTCAGAGGGGATTGGTTTTTAAGGGTGGTTGCCCTCCTCTGTGTCAACTCCGATTTTGACTTTTTTTAAAGTCAAACATCACGCCAATGATTTTCTTCACAAACCAACAACCCTTAATATTTTATGACAATGGCTGCTACTACTGTCTACATTATTATTATTGTTATTATTATTATTGTTATTATTATTATTATGACCCATGTACTAACAGGCTATGATGATGATATTATTTCAATGTGCCTGAGTGAAATCGAACAAAGTTGAGATTATCTGTATCTTGGCGGGGCAACCCGGATGGTCATGTGATTGACTTTGCGCTTTCACATGGCAACCGGTAAGTAACTATGCAGCCATGGCGGATTTATCCTCTTTGCTAGATTGTTTACAGATCTAAGCCTCGTAATTGTTTTGTCCCAATTTTTAGTCACTCCATGGGCGGAGTGGTTGTGGTATGGTGATGGTGGTGGCGCAGAGAGAGAAATAAGAGAGAAAGGAGGGGAAGGTAAAGATCTGCAAAATGAAGAAGAAGAAGAAGAAGAAGTTGCAGGGTAGGCAAAAAGACCAATATGCCCTCACATGCACCTCACGTGAGGGGATTTAACTGACTTTTTCTAACCCAGTTAGCATAAAGGACAAAACTTGTAGAAAAAAAAAGTTTAAAGTACACCGCCTGCAAGGAAACTAAAAAAAGGACACGAACCGTAATTCGTCTTATTTTAAAGGACAAAATTTGTAATTGGGTCTATTAAATAAGTATATTAACAATTATAAATTTTTATATAAATGTCTCGATAAACGTGCTTACCTTTTGTTGTTAAAATTCTCCGAACATAAAATGAGTCGGGTTATGGATTTAAATTTGTATGCGGAAACCCGAGTTGTTACAGATGTCGTTGAGTGAGCCGGGTGAACCACAATACGCATGCCAAAACCGTAAGTCTTGTGACGCAACCGCTTCGACTGTGACGGTTGGGTATTTATGATCGCCTCTCTTATATTGACCTCGTAACACTTTGGGACACATCCTTCAATCAAGAGATGTACAATCGATGCTACCTAATATCCCAGGAATGTGATGTCTTTTTTCATGTCGTTGGTACGAGTTCGCTACATCGTGGCTTGTCGGCCTACGCAAGAACTCATCGCCGTATATTTTAGTCACGGCGTTACAGAAAAATTGTAGGCATTCTCGCGAAGTCCTTTCGGACATACGTAAATACTCGTCGCCCTCATCAGGAGCATTACCTGTCGCAAGTTGTTTCACAGCGGACATGACTTTTTTGTATTGTCGTAAAACTTTTTTTCATCCTCCCATCATATCCCACTTGAAACCATGTATATTGTGCTTCCACATCAACAATTTTTAAGAACAACCGTTTCAACATACGAAACTGGTAATGAAAAACATCGTCATTGTATTTTCGTTACTCCATAAAATAATCATTCATAAGAACTTCATTACCTTTTTCGCGACACGTTTAACGATTTTTTTAGAAATGCGTGATGAAGTTGTTGTGTTTTCCTCTTCGGCTTGCTCAATGAGATCTTTGAAAAAGCGTATGCTACTATCATTTGAAAAAAAAAAATATCGTTATCAGAATCGTTCCATGGTATGAATATCCCGAGATCATCGTTTGAGAAATTTGTCATTTTGAGTGAATAGAAATGGTAAATGTTGAGTGAATAAAAATGATGAAATGTTTGAATGAATAAAAATGATGAAGAGTTAGTGGTATTTATATGTAATAAGTTAATTATTAATGGGCGCTTTAATTTCTTAAAAAATCTCTAAAGGTCATATAAACACATGGTAAATCTTTGCCACAAATTGTAATTTGGCAAACTACCCACATAATTAGAGGTGGATTTGCCACGTAGTAAACAACCCATTAACCTTATCCACACTAGTACCCCAACCCCTCTAAGACTTGAAAATGACGTGATGCTTTAATTTAAATAATCATCCTTAGAACAGAATTTTGAGTGACAATGCAAAATCATGTGACTAACAAAATGACACGTCCAAGAAAGATAACTATCTCAATTCAACACAAATAGTATTCTTGTTCTAGTGGTAGTTACTTGTGCATATTAATTGCCTGTAGCTTTCTCCATGACCCAAACTTTCGCCATGACTCCAAAGTAAGACAAAAACAGTGTGGTTAATGCTAATAGTTTGGTAGATGTTTTGGTATTCTAGAGGCCCACCACATTGACATTTTGCACGACTGCCCCTGTTAGCTTCAAATTTCGATATTGTTTTATATTTTTTATACTAAAAATTCTATATTTTATTTTTCCTATTTGCATTTGGCATTTAAATTGTTTACTTTTTACTTACATTTTATTCAGATAACTACGTATTGCATACTTTAAGTTTAGTTTTATGTATTTAACTAACATAAATATTTTATTAGAATAACTTGTTTGTTTATGTTAATTATTTATTTGTTTTTATTCATTTATTAGGATAGTTAAAAAGAAAAGTGTCATCTTAATGTAATGTAATTGAGCGTTTTTCAAAAAGATGAAGATGCAATTAATTAATTTATTCAAACATATGTAATAAAGAGTGCATATGATTCTTGTCATTTCGTGAGAGAAAAACGACTACCATTCAGGTGTTTAACCTGAATGCCCAAAAAATGATGCAAAGGGCCTAGATTGAGCATTGCAAACTCCTTTGACAATATAGTGAATTAAATTTCCGCAATAGACTAGTATTTTAGGCTGCTAGAGTATCAACAATAAGGAGACACAAAACAAAAAAAACAACATATTTAGTTAGCTGACACATCATAAAAATATCATTTTTTAAAAACATTAAAATCCCACTGAAGAGGTATGTACCCGCCTCAACACCGAGCGAGGCGGGTCAACCCACAAGATATGGACAAGAGGCTTGAAATCAAGACATTATGAAGGCACAAAGCCAAAACCTATGCGCATGGCGCATATCACATATGCTCACGCATATCACATATGCTCAGGCATCACATATGCTCATGCATCACATATGCTCAGGCATCACATATGCTCACGCATCACATATGCTCACGCGTATCACATGCTCACGCACCATATATGCTCACGCATATCACATCTGGCCGTGACGCATCCGCGCGTGACGCATATCACATGCTCACGCATATCACATCTGCGCGTGGCGCATCCGCGCGTGGCGCATATCACATGCTTGTGCATATCACATCTGCGCATGAAACATCTGCGCGTGAGAATAAAGAGAAGACCTCGCGCATCCTCAGGATAGGCGCATATCACACATGCACATAATCAACCTCGTCCTTATCCAAATCAGGATAAGGACAACCTTGATTGTGCACGTCAGACAACCTTCCAGAAGGTATCTTTTTAAGGAATAAGAATATGCTGATGTTGACAGCTGCCAATGAAAGGTGGACAACTCAGCAAAACCCATGTGCTACCACGTGATTGCACATGGGTCAGGTAAAATACCTGGGTCAGAGAATAATCAATGAAAAAGCACCAGGTGTCCCAAGGACACGTGGCGCGAAGCAATAGGAGGAGGCCAAAAAGGCCCTAATTGGGTCTGAGCCCAATCATTGGAAACCCTAGCACTATAAATACCACATCAACTCCACAAGGAGAGGTATGCCCTATTACACAGTATTACACATTATTAAGCAATACATTCCAATTCCTTACTCTCAGATTATTATCTTCTCCTACAAACTCTTATTCTCACACCGGAGGGTTACCCCAAAGAGGACCCCTCTGTCCCTTTCTGAGGGGTAAGTTTACGGTGCTGTTCATTTTGTAGGTGGAAGAATCCAGATTCCAGAGAACCATCGGTGAAATAGCATAATCACACCCGAGGAAAGTTGATCGTCTACCTGTGAGTCGATCCACGTTTCTTCATTCCCAATAATAAATTCTAAAAACACCAAAAAAACATTGTCATGTCACCACCACCTTTAACAATTATTTTTATTCAACATCCAACCCCTAACTTAGCCCTACCACATACAAAAGGCTAGTTTTTTATTGTTCTTAGTGAAAGAGCTCATTTGAAAAATGGAGTCTATATAAATGCCACCCACAACAAACAAACATGGATGAGATGAACAAACTCCTGAAAACATCCCATAAGAATCCTTTATTGTGTTACTCTAATGGCATTCATTGTTGTAAATCAGGCCTAAGAATAAAAATACGGAATTTAATCTCAACCAAGATCGACTCTTTCTTTGCTTTATCAGTTTATTGTAATTCTTTTCTTTTGTAAATTACATAAACCCTAACCATCTATTTATACTAACAACTTGCAAAACAAGACAACTCATTCTAGGAAACTAAATAACCAGTATATTTTTACCATACTAAATAAATGTACCAAAATAAACTTACTAAAATACCTCTGCTTAGCCCCTTCAACTTTATCGATAACCCGTTTCAAGATTAACTTCCAATATTCCCCCTTAATCTTGAAACCGACTCGTTTTCTTTTTTTCTTGCTTCTTTCTCGTTCTTTCTCCCCTTCTTTCTTAGATTTCGTACTTTCTTGTTGAGATCCTTCTTTCTCTCTTTCTTTCTTTCTTTCTTTCTTTCTTTCTTACTTCTTTCTTTTGTTGAATCCTTGCTAAAATTTCTTGCTCTTGCGGTTCTTTTTTCGTTCTTTCTTTCTAACGACATTGATTGCTTTCTTTCTTGCTTAAACTCGAAAACAAGTTTTTTTCTCTTGCTTGAACTCTTGTGAATTCTTTCTTGCTCTTGCTTCTGATCAGAGATCAGATTACTTTCTTGCTACAGACCTACTTGCTGATCTGATTGATCTATTTACTGATAAGATTTTCTTGCTACATGCTTTCAAAACATGAAATCAAAACGAACCCTAACTACCATCATTAAAAACTTGCTTATCATCTTGTGATTAAAGAAATGAACTTGCCAGGCTTCTTCTTTTCGTGCTCACGGAAACACACCCCTTGAGTTTTGACATGCTTACATTCTTTCCTAGTTGCTTCACTTCTTACTCCGACCAGATTCAACAGCCAAGGTGGTTGCTTTCTCCTTTCCTTTACATACCATCTTTTAATTAATTCCATTAGGTTGCTTGCCTGCTTGTCTTCAAAATCAAATTTAGCCGACCATATTATTTGAAGGTGCTTGCTTGTCTGCTTTATTAAATCACCAACTTGCATGCTTGTTTATGTGCTTCAATTTAATTCTCTTGCTAGACTAGTTACTTGCTTCCTAAAATCTTTCGATTAAACAATGGCGGCTAAAAACAATTGCCATGCTAACTTGCATGTTTCTTCTTCTGCAACTTACTACCTTGCATGATTCCTTTTTTTTCACGTTGATATCTCTCTCTCTCTTCTCACCCCGCAACGCAGCTAACGAGGCTGCACCCCTTTCTCATAAACGACTCTCAAAACCACTTTCTTGTCAAACCGCTCTGATACCAATTGTTGGAAATTAGGCCCAAGAATAAATTTGATCTCAACCAAGATCGAATCTTTATTTGCTTTATTATAATTCTTTTTTCTTGAAAATTACATAAACCCTAACCAATTTTCAGGAGTGACATCAATAGAAAGGAAATGTTCTACCTTACACAACCACCCTTCCATATTGGTACCATTGAATTTTGGGAACTCAACTTTAGTTAACCTATCAAAGCTACCAAGATTATACCTCTGATAAACTGCATTTTGATGATTATTGAACTGATTAAACGGTTGTTGTTGCGCTCCATTGTTAGCCGTCTGACTTGCTTTTAATTCTTGTAGGGTTGCTAAAACTTCAACCATTTGTAACGAATTTTGATTTAATTGACTCTTGACAAAATCAATTTCCAAATTGATTGTCGATAGTTGATTCATATTCGTGACGGCTGTGGCTTCCAATCATTGAATAGCCCCATCATGATCATTGATGCGTTGTTCAAGGGATTAATTTCAAGTTTGAGCCGCCATGGATGAGTTGAGTATGAATCAAAAAGGAATTGATAGGGAATTGATTGAATTAGGAATAATTGACCAAACAATTGATTAATTGGGCGTATTTGAATCGAAATCGAACAAGAACAGAGTGTTTTCAGCAATGGAATTGATCGGAAGAATGATCAACTTAAGGAATTGAAATGAAAAACGTAATTAGGGTTTTTTTTGCAACGAATTAGGGTTCGTAACAACAAATTTTAGGGTTTGAAATCAAGAGCGTCTAAGGAAGGAAAGCTTTGATACCACTTTAATACTTGATAGAATCGAAAAGAAACGGAGAGAGAAGGTTTCAACCAAATCAAGCGTAATCCTTATGATCGTTCCATTCGTTATTGTACAGACTCAACTATTAACGACCTAACGACTAACAGCTAACGACCCAACTGACTCTTTTACAAACAGACACCAACTATTCAACAATTACCAAAACGACCCCTGTCATAACTATCACGAAATTACAAAGTGACCCCTGTACTTTCTATACATGTAACACGATGTAACATTTCGAATTTTTCGTAACCGCATTTGGTTGCGTATAACTCGACCCGGAAATATTTTGGATCACTATTATTAATCAAAAACCAAATAATTATAAATATTTAAGTTTCTAATAATTCACTTGAAGCCCTTGTACTATAAATAGTGTTTAAATCTTATTTATATTATCAAAAGTTCATAAAAATGCTCAAAGACCAAAATACAGGGACTAAATGTGACAACGAGTGAAAATTATCCTCCATGCATGCCGGAGCGCCGCGCGACGGCTAGCCACAAGCTGGCCGCGCAACGCGGTGGCCCCATCTGTGCAGAATCTGAGTTCGTTTTCGTTTCCTAACTAGTTTATGGTATAAAATCGTTTATTTTAAGCATGTTTGAGTGAATTAAGGACCAAGTAAACATCCTATAACTAATATACAAGTCCTAAATCGTTTTCCTCTGCTCAAGATCAGATCTTGGTGAATAAATCATTGATTCTTTCCTTAAAACATAATTACTTGCTTATACGGGCCAAAAAGCCTATAATTAGTTCGGTTTATGTTTTCCTATATAAACACATCTTAATTCCCTGCTGTAAACCTTAATCTAACCCTAATCCACCTCCTCCAGCCGTCACTTGCCTCTGGTCATCCTCCAACCCTTCGGTTTTTGCATCTTTCAAGACTTGTTTATTGACTTTGCTTGCTTTAGGATCTTTGACTTCCGTTTCTCATCAATCCTTTCACTTTCCGGGTAAGTTGTAAACTGTAAAATCGTTCATACATATTCCATAGTCAATAAACTTCAATCAATTTCGGTGATTGAAGGATGTTGACTGGTTAATTTCTTCAAAACCCGAGAAAGGGTAAAATAGTCAACAAGTTTGACTTTGCGTTTTCTCATGCTTCTGGTCAGATTCAACGTTCGGTCCAGAAGACTTTTATTCTTGAAACATGATTTTAAGGTTACTGCCCAAAACCCGACTTCCGACTCGCTGTTCGGATTCTGGTCATTACCAGCTCGCTTAAATCTTAAATTCAACATAACTAGAGTTCTACTCATCCGTTTGGATTGATTCTAGCGGCATTAAGTTTGTTTTTATTTATAGTTTCATATCACAAAGTTTCAGGTTTTGATTCGTTATCTCGTTTGACGCGTTGTTGGACGACTCGCTTAAACCTTACTCGTTTATCATATTTATTAATCACTTGCCTTCCATCTAAGATGTGTTTGATCATTCCCCTTTTGATATACTGTTTTCAAACATTTTGGGAACATATGCGTACTTATTCATATTTTCTATCATATATATATCTCAAACAATCGCAAACATGATCATTGTGTGTTGTATCAATTAAATGCTATTTGCTAATTGCTATTTGTTTAAGTGTGTTTGTATCTATCAAGTCTTGGATTCCCATTAGTATGATCATACGACTGTCTTAGTAACCGGAGCCCGATTCGCTTGGCGAAGGTAAACCGACAATTTAGTCATTGTAATCAATGCCCGATTCGTTTGACAACGATTCATTGGCACACGAGTATAACTTGGTTTTGGTTTATTAAGGTTTGATTGATTATTACCACATATATTGGTTTGCGTATTTAACACTTATCATTTATTATTTATTTATTATATAATTATTTGTTGTTTCAAAATTGGTGATCATCTCACTCAACATGTGTTGTTGATCAAACTCCATTTTCTACGCATATACAGGTTGATTGAAGATTGAAGTTTGGACATTTAGAAAGACCTTAGGATTTTAATGAAGACAAACTTGACTTTAAATGGTTGTATCTATTTATTTGAATTGTATCGTTGTATTTGATTATTGTGTGTGTTATTTGAACAAAACAATTAATTAGATATTGTCATTTATATTTATGATAGTATCTTCGAGCTGTGAGCAATTGGATCACGCCCCGGCATTTCCGCCTTAGGTTGGGGTGTGACACACGAATTGATAACGGAAACCCAAACGAGCACACGATATTTAGGGTAAACATCTCGTATTATTATCATCAAGAAACTAACTCAAAACTTGAATACAATGAATGATCTCTCTCATTATACAATAACTCTATCATGGCTATGTATTTATAGGGTGACTCAAACTTGGCCAACAAGTAATTACCAAATATAATAAACCCAAACTGAAACCCCATAAACCCATTACAACCGTGACATTCGTAAATTTCAATGACCCGAAAACCCCGCACATTAATTTTTTTTTATCATTCGGACGTTCATTACAAAATCTATGATTTACTTTATTAATCTTATCTTTGGATCGTTATTCAGATTTTACATAATTATATATTATTAACTAAAGATTTATAGATAAGTTAAAGTACCTTAGTGTTTATTTTTTTTAAAGATTGAGTTGTATATCCTAAAAGTTTAGGAATGTTTTGTTTTGAACTCAAAGTTTAAGGGGGCAATGGTGCCAAGTGTTGAAACTTAAGTATCTACACGCTCTCTTCCATTCATTCCCGAATCACCGGCGAATAATCCGGCCACTTCCAAGTTTTCCGGCAATGACTTTAAGCGCCCATTATTGACCGACCGAAGAAATTGAATACACCATTTGACTCGTAATTTCAAACCGAAAATGTCGCACGCGTTTTGGGACTAAAATTTCACGTTATTAGCTCCAACTAACCCCGACAAAAATTACGGGATTTACTAAATTTATGAATCGTGTTTCGACCTTATAAAAGTAAACGAATTCTCTCGTTTTCAAGCACACCCTAGTCAATGATTTCTAACCCGCACACATTCAAACGCCTCGGCATCGATATGACTAGTCATCGCCGCCGCCGTTAAAACTCCGACCAACCTCCGTCAACTCTTGATTCGAACACAATTTAAGGTAATAAGTATACCAGTCTGTTCATTTTTATTTCCCGAATAAATGTCCTAATTTTTCACCCTAATCTGGTTATTAATTAACGTAGTCGAATTTTGTTTTTTTTGAAAAATAAATAAACAAACAGTAGGTTTGATAGAAGAAGATAAAACTGGTTTCTATGTATTCTTTCACTTCATGGCATATATACTCCATTTCATTTATTATTATTATTATTATTATTATTATTTATATGTTTTTTCTTATTTCTCATTGTTTAAATATTAAATTAATCTGGAGGCTATTATATAGTTTTTTTTTTCATAAATAGCATACTGACGAACTAAAGAAATTTATTATTATTATTATTATTATTATTATTATTATATATTATTTATTTAAAAGTAAATAAATGGAAATCCAGTTTCTTTTAAAAATAGATGATTACAATATTTTATTCCATGTTCTTTTCTAAAAATGATCTACGTAAAGTTTAAACGAAAAGGTTGTAGAATCTCTAAATCTCTATTAATTCTAGTACTTGTTGAACACTTTGAGTTTATTTAACTAGTACTCATTTAAACATTTAGGATAATCTCATGAGATTGTTTGTTGCTTTTCCATCAACTGTATTACCTGCGACCTAACTATCTAATTTATCGAGGTAAGTAATTCACACTCCCCTTTTTACCGTTTTACATTTTGGGGGGTTTTGCGTTTACAACTTAACATTTTATTTCACTACAATTCCATTATTTGCGTTATTTGATATTGCTCAATTATTTATACGTGCAAATGTGACTATGTGTTTATTTTATGTTTTGGTGGTTGGTATCTCATCCTCATTAGTATGATCATACACCGTCGGAGTAGCTCGCTATCTATGTGATTCGAGTGAAAAGACAATTTTTATATTTATTGTTATGCTAGTTGTAGTGGTTCATATTTATCGCAAGGAATTGTCATTTTTTATATTATATGTATTCAAAAACCGTGATTACTTGCTCAACTTTATGTTAACAAACTATGTATTTTCCCGCATGACGCAGGTAGCTATATTGGATGAAGCAAGAGGTTTAAAGAGTAGATTCGACCTTAGGATGAATGTTGATGAACTTATTTAAATTATTTTAATTGTAACGTTTACATTTCTTGTAAGACAATGTTTGTGCTTTGCGTATTTGAAATTATATGAAATAAATAATTTAGATATTGACACGTGTATTTTACTTAGTGTCTTTTGAGCTATGATATAATTATGTCGCGCCCCGGCATATTCTGTCATAGGTTGGGGTGTGACAACAACATTAATGAATTCCATAGAACCAATAGGTCCAACCGAGTTATCTACATATGACAGGCTTAACTATGATGAAAACTATGATGAAAATGACCGACAAAATCCATAGGGATAGAAATCTAAGACTTTGATTGTGTTCATATATGAAAATCCTGAATCCGTCACTACATATTATAAACACTAATAAACATAAAGTGCATATAGTGATATAACCTTTCAAAACACAAAGTTGACTATTCAACACAAGGGAATACAATAAGTGTCAGGCAAGCAAGTGCTCAATAAATTAGTGCCATTTTCCCTCACTTAAGCTTAATTATACACTCTTAGAACGGAAATAAACTCCTTGATTATTATTATTACATGGTATAATGACATAATAAGGTTCAGAGTTTAGATTGAACTCTCTGTCGAAGCTCCCTCCTCAAAATCTTTCCTGCTGGGGATTTTGGAATAATGTCTACAAATGCTACCTTTCTTATTCTTTTAAATGGTGCAACCTGAGAAAACAAAAGTAATTTCTCATTGTGTCATATATTTCTTAGAGGGTGTTTGGGATTGAGTTTGAAAAATGCTTATTGGTTTATTGGCTTTTTCAAGAAGCCAATAAGCAAAAAAAGTGTTTGACAAATGTAAAAGCCCCTTTTGTTTTGACTTTTTGATTGGCTTGAAAAACATTTTTCCAAAAGCCCCAATTTTGAGGCTTTTCAAAAATGCTTTTGGCTTTTTGATTGGATTTTTACTAATTTACCCACCATTTACCCTTTTTAGTCATTTTATGTAAATAAGCTAAGCCAAACATTTTTTAAAAAGTGCTTATGACTTTTCTAACCACATAAGCTAATCCAAACACTTTTTTAAAAACTCCTTTTCAAAAAGCCAGAAGCCAAAAAGCACTTTTGACAAAAAAGCAATCCCAAACACTCTTATTGTTATTAGGAGTGTTCAAAACCAAATATTCGAAAATTCGGATATCTGAAGTTTCGGACCTCAATCTACTGGGATATATATATATATATAAGCTTAAGTTCAGGAGAGAAATGAAATTACTGTGAGAAATGTGATAAATGAATATGGACCACTGGTTTTATTTTATGTTTTAAATGTTTAAAAATAAATGAAAAAAAACATAAATGCAACAATAAATGCATTATCTCTCTTCAATTAATACAGCTAATATAACAATAATAAATCCTTCTCTTTTCAATTAATACAACTACTATAACCAAAATAAATCCTCTCTAATTAATAAATATCAAAACATAATATTTTTTTTTCAATTGATATACATAGAAAATTATTGTTATAAATAATAATAAAAAAATATCATACAAATGTGTTCATTAAATTTAAACAATAAATATACAACATACACAAAATTATATAACCTACACTTGTTTTTAGCAATAAAAACGTACAACATACAAAAAATTATACAACTTACATATGTAATTCGATACCAACAATTATATAAACTAGAAAAAGATACACACATCCTATACGTGTGTAGGTTATATGTTTTTCGTGTATAGGTAATATGTTTTCTTATTCTTAGAACAAGTATATGTTACATGTTTTTGTGTATATAGTATATTTTTTATTGACATTTAATGCGAACATATGTAAGATAGTTTTTGTATTATTAATTACAATGTACCTACGTGTTGATAGATATTGATGTATTGAGTTGGAAGAAATTGGTTTTTGATAGAAAAAATATTTAATGTATGAACAAATTGTATTTAAATGTGTAGGATAAAATTTTCGAGTATAGGTTATATGTTTTTCGTGTGTAGGTTATACGTTTTCGTGTGCGTGTGTAGTTTATTGATGCTGAATTTTGTGTGTCGGTTATATGTTTTTTTGTGTGTAGGTTATATGTTTTCTTATTCTTAAAACAAGTGTAAGTTATATGTTTTTGTGTAAGTTGTGTACTTTTTTTGTTAATATTTAATGTAAACACGTGTAAGATAGTTTTTTGTAATATTCATCACAATGTAAATACGTGTTGATGGACATTAATATATTGAGTTGAAATAAATTGGTTTTGGATAAGAAGAAATTTTAATGTATGAATAAATTGTACTTGTGTAAGATAAAAATTCAAGAAAGAAAGAAAATAAGTTATAAAAATAAAGAATTCTTAATATTCTTCAATTATGATAATTTGATTAGTTATATTAATTAAATAGATAACTATTATATTTATTAGTTATATTAATTGAAGAGAGAACATGCATTAATACTTTCTTTATTTATCTTTAAGCATTTATAACTTAAATTAAAATTAATGGCTCATATTCATTTCTCACATTTCTTACAGTAATTTCATTTATCTCATAAACAATCCCATATATATATATATATATATAATTCCATCTTTAGATATTAAAATAGTTAGCAGTATTTAAAATTTTCTAGTTCTTGTACCTGTTTTGTAATAAATTCTTGAATTTGTTCACCAGTCACTGAGCTTCCAGGTTTACGTACAACATAAGCCATTGGGATTTCACCTGCTTCCTTATCGATGTATCTACAAAATTAAACAAATCAATGAATCATTTCATTTAGTTTGTGACAAAACTATGATATTTAAAGTCTATTTTAGAAGTTTAGAGTTAGGAAAATGAAAGAGAATTAAATGTTACATTTTTTAATTTTATATTTAAGAATAATTATTAAAAGGTCAAAATGTCATATCAAACAAGTGGCAAATAAAAATACACTAAAATGATTAATCATGTATCATGCCAGCAAAT
Source organism: Bidens hawaiensis (assembly GCF_021521415.1). Classification (NCBI taxonomy): domain Eukaryota; kingdom Viridiplantae; phylum Streptophyta; class Magnoliopsida; order Asterales; family Asteraceae; genus Bidens; species Bidens hawaiensis. The sequence goes on along the minus strand of NW_027497541.1, from coordinate 13,249 downwards.
TTTTTACCATTTTTTAAAGATAATAAAATTGACCTGATAATAAAAAACATAAATTATGTTTCCTATTTCACATTTAATTAAGTGATAAAGCAAAAACATGATCCATTACTCACGGGATGACTGCAGCATCCATAATTTCAGGGTGACTCATCAGCAGCCCTTCAAGCTCTGCAGGTGCAACCTGTCAAAAATATTGGTTGTTACATTACAGGTGACAATTTTGACCAATTTACGTTTTAAAAAGTCAAATTTGGGATGCATTATATCTCACCTAGTCAACTTCTCAAGTTGAAAACGGATTAAAGTACGTTTATTTCTAAAGCATACAACCTTGTAAATGATCAGTTTATTCAAATTACTATCGTAATACTAACAATATTTTTTTCATAGGACAAAATGATCGAGTTTGTACTTTGTAGGTCAACTTGTATCATAAATGATTGGTGCGTGTTTTCAGAAATGTAAGAATGAAATTACCTGATACCCTTTATACTTGATTAGTTCTTTCAAACGATCAACAATATATATGCGTCCTTCTTCATCAAAATAACCAAGATCACCCGTGTGCAACCAACCCTCTTTGTCTACTGTCTGTTCTGTGGCTTGCTTGTTATTGAAATATTCTGTATGTTATATAATATAGACGTATTAATTACAATATTCATAACACGAACAAAATATAGTTACCAACGACAAACAAATAAACCGATCACTTGCCTTTCATGAAATTGGGGCCACGAGCCCATATTTCACCCAACTTGTTAGGGGGGAGAGGTTTTAATGTTTCGATATCTATAATTTTCGCTTCTGTTCCAGAACAAAGTGTTCCTGATGAACCCGAATGGTGAGACCCGACCCTTGCATCCTCCATTGATGCAATTCCACCGGTTTCAGTCATTCCATAACCCTACAAAAGATCTCAAGTTATCATTGACACGATTAATAAGTTTTAGGGACTATTTTGTAATAAATGAAACTAGGAGCTACTAAAGTGTAGGTTTCAACAATGTCGTTGAAGTCACTACCAAACCATCAAAACCAAACCGTTTTGTTCTATTTGACCGGTCCGTAGGGGATATATTTTTTTTCTATGAATTCATAAAAACCAGACCGTGACCAGATATCAATTTTTGACATAACAACTCACCTGTAATATACTTGCTTGAGGGAAAAGTTTGGAGCCTTCTTCCATAATATCCTTCCCTAGAGGCGCTGCAGCGGTAACGATCTGCACCAACGACGACGTATCATACTTCCTCGTCACGGCCGAATGCTTCACCAACGCCAACACCACCGGAGGCGCAGTGTACAGGTGCGTAACCCGATATCTCTGAATCGCATCCAGAGCCTTCTGCAGCTCAAATCTCACCATCACAACAAGCGCGTTACCCCTCTGCAACTGCGTGTATCCGAACGATATCATTCCCATCACATGAAACAGCGGGACCACTATTATAAACACGCTTCTTCCTTCCTTGTAAAGCTCTTGATCTGACGTCGCCATTAACGCCGTTGCAATTATGCTGCGGTGAGTCAACACCACTCCTTTGCTCAGTCCGGTTGTCCCAGACGAGTAGAGTATCGTTGCTACGTCGTCTTGGGACACATGGGGAGATATTACGGCTTTGTGACGCGATTGCTCGATTAAATCCGAGTAGTTGTTTAAGTCAACTACTGGGAGATTGAACCCATTTACCTTATCATACAACTGGTCAACCGTGATGATCAACTTCGGTTTACAATCGTTGATTTGATGCGAGAGTTCCTTAACTGTGTAAACCGGGTTCGCGGTCGTGGCGATTGCGCCGAGTGAGGTTACAGCGAAGAAGGCGATGGGGAAGTTAACGGAGTTGGGAGCGAAGATGAGGACGACGTCGGTTTTGCAGATGTTGAAGGTGTGGTGTAGTGCATGGGCCAACTCGGAGATTTGTTGTTTGAGCTGGGCGAACGAGATGATTTTGTGGGAGTAGGGGTCGATTAAGGCGGGTGAGTTGGAGTGGGCGGGGAGGTTTCGGAAGAGGTAGTCGACGATGGAGGTGTTTGGAGACTGTGGGAGGGTGACCGGTGGCCGCGGGGAGGTGTAGATTCCGGTGGTCGGGTTGTAGAGTTGAGGTTTAGCCATTGTTGATTAGAGAAATCAAGAGTGAAAGAATATAGTGTGGTTTGAGTTGGTCCTTTAAGACAACTATTAATAACGTTTAAATAAATTTGGAGTTTGACTTTTTTTTTTTTTTTTGTGTGTTTGGTTTTGGATTTTTGATATTTGTTAATAAGAATGGAAGAAAACGGAGATTTTGGTCAAATACAGGGAAAAAAATCATAATTCACTTAAGAATATTATTATTTGAATTATATAAATGATTATTTATATTGAATTTTATAAATAATATAAACTTTTATAAAGTAAATGTTCCATTTATAAATTTTTAATTTATTTAATAAGCCGAATAAAACAAAATGTCTACTTTCAATTTTCATGTTAAATTTTCAAGATTCTATGTTGGTCTATTAAAAGGTAAAGCTAATATTTAGTATTTATGTACATAGGTGTATATAGTATTTATGTGCAAGTTTAGTTTTAGAACACTAAGAGTGAGACTACATGTTTTCGAATGATTTAACACATATAAGGAAGATGACGGTTACCTTAATCTAGTCTAACAAAGCCTTTGACTTGATGTTATCAAGTTATAAATATGTGGCCCTTCTTAGGTAAAGGGTTGAAATCTCCCCATAGATAAAATGTGTAGATTCATGAGTATAATTAAATGGTATACGAATTAGCCGTTTTAAAAGATAGTTAACATCGATTTAGTGTTAGTTACTCATTTATGATATTGTAGGTTGTATTTAAATCTACTTTCGTGCACATTTTATAATATTTTTTATTTGGTACCCTCAATTCCATCGGATCCAAGGTATGATTATGTGGGGCTAAGGACTCGTAGCTTTGTTCATGACTTCAAAGGCACATGAAATTAAGTTCGTGGTTTTACTCCATATCAAGAGCTAATTACTTCTTTTTTGGCCTTATTAGGGTCCTTCAATTCGATATTGCTTCGGTGCTCGTGTTTGCTTTAAATATTAACAATTTTAATCTTCTTATTTGCATTTAAGATTGAGCATTGGGTGTTGATGTGGCATGGGATGGTGGCGTAGATGCCTGGTAACGCATGGAAACACCACCCCACCATGCGATATAAATGAGCAAGGTGATGTGCAACATAGGCTTGCTGAACATACAACTTGAAACCATGTCTTGTGTACAACTTGTTCACTTTCAACTCAATGTGCAACCTAAAAGATTGAGGGATGTGAGGGATATCAAAACGATGAATATTTTCATAGTTTATAGGAAAATGTGCTGATTTGGAAAAGAAATTGTGTTAAAGATGTTAAGACTATAACTTTGCATAATCTTTCTATTGTTTATCTTTCATTTAAAAAAAATCTAAACAGTTCTTTATATATACTATTTTTACTAACCGTCTTTTACCAAGTCGATGTCTGAATTGGGGCCAGAAGAAAAAAAATAGGTCTAAATAGTCTGTAAATAATAAAATAAAAAAGCTGACGTACATGTTACCTCCCTTTCTAGAAGGAGTTGGTACGAAGCTTCCAATTAATTAACTGTAAGGGATTAAAATATCATATTTTTTAAAAAAACGGCGACTTTCTTCCATCTAGGCTATCGCACTCTTTAAATTTAGAGAGCATTAATGTCCCACTCTGGCCAAACTATATTGTCTTAACCGGGGTCACGCTGGCTTCAGAGTTTGGCTTGGACGTTCCCCCAGGAAATCATGCCGCTGACTGCCACTTGACAGCCGTTGTGCCACCACAAGAGTATAACTCTCTGGCGTAACACACGATAGGACGAAAACCCGGGTGGGCTTAAGATTCGAACTGACAACCTTTGCACAAGGCCTAGCTCAAATCCTTTATTGCTAATATCCACTCAAATATGACACAAATAGGATTCAAACTTAAGTCTCCACTGAAGAACTCATATTTAATAATGTTATTAAATATGACAATAATGATAATAAGTTAATAACAATAACAATAGTAATAGCGGAATTAATTATCAAATTGTCATTTTCAATTAATCAGCACTTTGAAAAGTCAAACACGACTATTATTGACACATACACAAAGCTAAAATTTTTGACCAACTATTATTAGTCAGTCAATGTATGGAACTTGGCATGCTTTGTTTTTTCTCATCTTCCTCTCGTCAAATACCTTTATTTGTCAACTACTGTTTCACCCGACTCGTTGAGCGGGGAAAACGGTAAAACCCGAACGGTGGTAAAAACCTAAGCTCTGTCAGTCCTAGGCGTTAAGGAGGTAAGGAGCGTTGAGAAGCCACAAACATTTTAAAATTAAGATAGTGAATTCAATTCCCACCAACAACATATTTTTTATTTTATCATTTATTAAATTCATTAAATGGAAATTGTAAAAATGAAAGTTATATACCTGGCATCTATGTGAAGGGTCTAGTTGAATGACACGTGAAAAGAATGTGTTATTTTAATAATATTAGTAGATTGGTAGATAATTGTTCCATAGGTTGTTCAAAGTCAAAGAGCTTGCAATTCAAGACTCAATTAAAAAAGCTCGCTCGAAATAAACTTGTTTGTGTATATATTAAAGTATTGAACCAAAGCCAAGGTAAGTTGGCTCGTTGGCTTACACATTTGTCTCGTATACATTATAGTCCAAGTTTATAAACAACACCGTTTATCATTGTTATTATAAATATATTGTTTATATATTCTAGGTTAATCTTAAAAGTATTAATTTTATTTTTGTATGCACTAATGTGTAAAATATATAAAATAATTTATGAATAAACGACTTGACTCGACAAGCCACGAGGTGGCTTAGGTTTTACAAATGAGGCTCGACCTCAATATTTCAGCTTATTAAGATAAACAAACCGAGCCAAACTTGATAGAAAACTTCGAGCCCGATTTCACTAACCCAGCCAGGATCTCAGCTCCACTATGCTCGCCTCATATATCATAGATATTTGGTCATTCTAAAGTTAAATTTAATGAAACGGACGTGAACGATGAAAAAATTAGTTTGATCTCTACTCTCTAGCTTTTTTAGGATCAAACGAAAAGGAGAAACAATAAACTCACATAAAGCAGACCATGTTCTCTCCTAATTTCATATTTTGTTAATTGGTTATAAATTAACCAAGTTGGCAATATAGGAGGGGTTGGGAAGTTTGGTAGCGGGTCAAATGAATAATCTTTGGATACATGTTGAAACAGGTCGGGTTGGGTTACAAAAACACCATTGCCTGATATCTTTCGAACCATCGTGCATAGTTAGTGTGCTAAATACGATTACCAACTTTATATTATGTCAACAATATTGTACTGTGTTGATTAATACCATTTGGGGAAGTTTTGTGCATTATTCCTTCAACTAGGTTGTCCTATTTCTTTCATTATCAAATTTATTTGTTGTATTTTGTTGTGCACAAAGCCCAAATTATACTGGGCCTCGTCAGTCCAAAGTCCAAACGGGCAGTATCACATCACATCATATTCTATCCTATCCTATCCTATCTACCAATCGTGTATTCGTATTTATTTCACTAACTAAAAGAAAATAAAATAAACAACAACGATGTAAAATACAAAATTAGAGGTGCACAGCACGGGTATTTTAGGAACCGGAACCAGGTAGGAATCAGTTCCGGGTATGTTTAACAAAATTCAAGAACCGGATCAGGTATGAACAAGTTCTGGATATGGTCGGGTATTTGTTCGGGTTTTTATCTGGTTTGGCCGGCCGCACCCGACCTTTTAACCAGGTGGAGGTAGAACCGGTTCCAGCAGGTCTGGTTCCGAGCAGGGTCGGCCCTAAGGGGGGTTGGGTGTTTAAACCCTACAAAATACTTTTTTACTTAAGGCCCAAAAAAATTTTCGCCTTCGGCCCGAATTTTTTTTTGCTTTCTCGGGGCCAGCCCTGATTTCGAGTACAATTTTTCTAAGGAACCGAAACCTGCTTCGTACCTGTGAGTCGGGTAGCATCGGGTCCGTTTCCAGGTAGGAATCGTCGGGTCGGGTTCGGAACCCGTTTTTTATCCCCATTTCTATTTAAAATGTAGCTATCTAGGTTTAAGGACCGAGCTTTTCTTGGGCTTGGGCTTTGCCGGGCTATTCTTTTTGTGTTTCTTAAATATTCCTATTACTAGTTTTAGAGCTAGTGTTACATACGGGATAATTTAAATTATAAAATTATAAATAAAACAAATAATTACATGGTGTATATGAAAAAAAAATGTACTACATCTATACTTGTATCTATACAATGTGTACATAAATTGATTTTATTTATATTACAAAATGGTTTTTTTAAATGAACTTAATAAAAAAATGTCCGTGCAAAATCATACACGAGAATGCTTCTTTCTATTGAAAAATTCATTCTCGGTGTCATATATGTATAATTGAAAGAATTTTGGTTATGAACCAATTTTGAAAATAAGACTTCTCATACGATAGTAGTTCTAACCACTCAGCCTAAATACAAAAGAGGCGTTATCTTTATTGATATATTTATTAATTTACCACCCATCAAAAGAAAGTATGATATTAAATTGTAACAATGGATGTTCTTCAAGAACCATGTTTTTCTGAGCTACATCATAAAATAGATTTTGATAAGTTTCAAAGGGTTTCTCAACTTTATCATAATGACAACATAAAAAATAACATGTTAACCCATTCAATTTTGTGAATATTTTGTTTCATTTGAGTATAGTTTTGATGCTTCCCATACAACATTCTGATCACCATTAAAGAAAAAATTAATGTTGATATAAATATTTGAAATTTGATAAAAGTTAGAAGCATTGATAGGCATGGGGGTGACATGTCAAAAGTGTTCGTAATCTTTTCTTAAGTTTTAATAGTTGAGGGAAAAATAGTCAATTTGTCAAATCCCGAACCTTTTGATTATTTCAAAAAATGCCCTTAAAAATAAACTTGAAACATGAATCATGTTTAAAATTATAACTTTCATACTTTTGACATTTTAAAGTCAACACTTTGAACCCATAACAAATTTGACGATAAATCTATTTTGCATTCTCAAACTTTTAAAAACACTTAAAATTTTCATTTTTGATCCGTAACAAAATTTGACCTAAATGTAGTTAACTTATACCAAACAATCTATTTACTAACTTTTAATCCATACAATCAAATTTAACTTCCACAAAAAACTCAAAACAATTTTCATTTGAGAAACATGATTTGTTGATGATTTTTGGAATTCATCAAGTATTTTGAAATATATAGTAAATTAATATGTTAATCTTTATATTTATAAAAATATATAGATATTATATAAATATAGTGTAAAAGAAAAGTGAATAATTATTGATTTATTACATATATTATGGTATATTAGTTTTGGAGGGAAAAAAATTGTAAGAATTAACCAAAACATGACAAGTGTCTCTATTTATTTTACTTTATTAGAATAGATAGATTATAAGAATTAATTACGAAATTATTGAGAAGGTTATATGGCGATGGAAATCTTGGTAAATTTAACTTACTATAACAGCAATAATAATAATTTGTACATAAATTGGTGTATAAAACTTATGTTATCTCATATCAACGACAACAAAAAGTGTGCATCTAATCATTCATGAGAATGTCAATTTAATTACACAATCAATATATTTTTATGTTGACTTGGATGATATATAGAAGCTGTAGAGCACCATCGAAAGATCTTGTTGGTTACTTAAAAGTTATAGCGCGATAGCCAATATGTTTAAACAAGCAAGAACGGTTTGTGCCACCTCTCACTAGCCTGAGACAGCGTCAATCTCTTATGGAATAGAATTAAATTGCATAGTTGTTGCTAGCTGACCAATAGAGCCTGGTCTTGTAGTTTTCTAAAATGAAACAAAGCTGAAAAAGTTCTCTATTACTATGAACTGTTACCTAAGTATTTTTCGTCTCTCGTCTCGTGTATCAAAAATCTTAAAAAAATAGGCTAAAACAAAAATTGTTAAAAGTTAAAACTATTTTTATTGCAGTTAAACAAATTTCATTGTGTAATAAAATTGCTTAATGGCCTTCAAAGAAACTCACATTAGTAATAAGACACCTTTTCCAACTAATTTTCCTACTTCAATTGATATGCATAACTCAACCTACATATCATGACAGAACCATATCAACTTACATAACAGACAACAGTATATCTACCATCTTCATCAGATTGGTTGATTTGGGTAAAAGTAAAGTGCATTTGGACTTATTAGGATCAACTCAAATTTGACCACATAGCTCTTTGCGAGCTTAGAGGAGTCTTGAGATGTCGTGAACTTAACCCACCGTCACGAATAATACCACAACATTTTGCCACAATAAAAGGTTGTTGTCATTACACATTTTGCACATAACTTTATGATAAGATAAATAACATATTTAAAGTACTATGTTTTAATTTTAAGGACAAATTATTACACTAAATCATAATCAACCACACAAAAACTGCCATTGTGTACATTATGACTTTTCAAACATATCTTTTAATGTGTTGAATGTAAATTATGTTACATGGTGTTTCTAGCAAATTATGAACAATTTGCTTTACGATGTTATATACGACATCACCATCTAATTTATCCGATGAACTTAAGCCAATGGTTTGGATTTGCGGAAAAATGTTCTTTTTTAGAAGGAGACTCGCTGATAAGATAACCAATGCACATGCCTTTACTAAAGAAGACGACGGCTTGGAAAATTTCGTCTAAGAAAATTATTTCTTTGTACAGGATAGGATAGAAAAAATCTTACTAGCCTTTAGCTGTTATTATATATATAAATAAATATTGGTGCTTGGTGCCGGAAAGTCCTTATTGGACCACGTGGCGTCATCAACACGTGCCACGTCATTCAAGTTTATTTTTTGCTTTAAATATGTACGTTTTTTTATTTAGTTCCGGTACCGTAAAGAACGTTACCGAAACCAACCCAATTTGCGTCGACTCACCGCTTCTATGTCCGAGCTTTACCGGCCGAATTAACATTGTTTTAATCATGTTATTTCTTTGTATTATCAGCTATACGAATATTCTGGACATTCACTAATTTAAATTTTGGGTTTAGTGCTAATATCTTAATGAGGCTAACCGACACCAGCTATCTTCATGTGCCTTTTGATTATAAGTTGTATAACTTATATGAGTATTATTGTTGTTTTCTGTGTTGATAGATGTCGGTATTGTAACTAAGTTAACCCTTACCAACCGAATACAAGTTAATGCATGCACATGTAACACAACAGGTAACAAGACTTAACAAACAAAGTAAATCCCAAAAATGATAATATAATGCAAGTTAAGTACTAAAAATATAAAAGTATATTGCATACAAACTCATTTTTGTAATATACAATCAATGTGTTATATTGTTTTGATTTTCCACGGAACTCAACTACACTTTAGAATCTTCAAATGGACTAAAAGCACTTAGAGATGTGATTAAATAAGCACATAAAAACAAAGACACGACTTTAAATTGTCGTGCACTTTGTTAAAGGTATGGTACAAAACAAAAGAAAGAACACAGATGGTGCTTCAAGGAAAAAGAAATAAAATTGCTATCACGCCTTGTATTATTGTTATTTTATATATTATATTATTTTAAATATAATATATTTGGATACTATATATGTCAATTCATGATTATGTACGTATAAACAAACAGTGACAAATTAATATGTTTATATTCTCTCAAATTATTTATTCATATCGTTGTATTCATATACTAACTTCAAACCCATATAGGCATATACTACACAGGTAATTAATTAAAATTAAATATTTAATAAATAACCAAGATACAAATTTAACAATATAATTGTTATACATAGTCAATACAAGTCATTGTACTTTTATAACAATTTAAATATAAACAATTATATAATAATTGTTACTTGACAATATTTCTTATTCCTCTGAAACTACACGTACATTTGGAGGCTGTATATTTAAGGAAGTAGATCTATTTTTACCCATTTTTTTAGTATTCAACAATAATTTCCTGAATCTATGATTTTTCGATAAACATAAAACTCATACTTTGGATGTTATGTCAATTAATTATGTAAATATAAACAAACAGTGACAAATTAGTATGTTTATATAATTATATTCTCTCAAGTTATTCACTCTTTTTATTCTGTTTATTCCCACCATTATGTATTATTTTAAAAATAAACGTTTTAAAGATTGAATATTCTGAAGATAAGCAAAACTTCCCGACATCTATAAACAACTCACACTCATTGAAACATTAAAAAATCAACATTATTGGTGATATATCAGCCATGCCTCTCTGCATTGACCTTGCTTTTTTAGATTTTTTGCTTTAAATTTGAAACCATACATGCAAACACATGTATATAATATAATATTATCATTTAACGTTTACCGTTTTTGTGTTTTTCAGTCCTAAAACGTGATAAAGAGATAGGGGACTAATTTTAAGAGTAGATAAAAATAACAAAAAACCAAAGTGAATATTAGGCACGTTATTCCTATCATATTTCAAAATATGAACTTTTGTTTTCAAGCATGAGAAATTAAGGCTATAGTTCTTACTGTTCACTCCAGTTGCATGCTTTTTGTTCCTATGGATGACGTTAGAAATTTCTGTTAAATTCGTATAATCTTAAAAATAAAATAAAAAACCACCCATATCTCATTTTTCTTGGTTCTTTCACATCAACCCTAAAATGGTCACACGCAACCGATAGTGAGTTTCATCATCAACACATAGTAACGTTTTTAGCGGTGTGGGTTCGTTTGGGTTCAAGGGGTAGTGCTCCTCCGACCCTAATAACATATAAATTAATACGCTGAGTTCACAGTTTTTAATAGTCTATGGACCCAAAAATTATTGATAGAACCATTTCTGAATATCATGATTTTAAAACTAGGGATTTCACAATTAGATATGTTTTCATTCTTATCTACTTTGTACATGCATATATGGTAAATATTTAATAACACAAGTTGAAGAGAGGATGAATCTTTAATGATTTTTTAATCCACACATAGAAATTTTCGTTAACAAAATATAGGACAAAGTACTTGCAAGAACATAAACTAGTGTCACAACATAAATTATTAATATATACTTTCGTTATGAAACTTTTTTTTTGTTTTGTTTTGTGAGGTATCTGGGATTTTTTTTTATTCAAATAGTTAATTGCTTACTTATTTTAGAAGTAAATGTGGTGTAACTTGTTATTTATATTATATATACACACACTTTCGTTAAGGCAAGTATACGTTACTTCGTTGCGGTTAATGTTTAAAACAAAACTATAACCGTATGCGTACTGTAGATATTAATTAAAAACTAAAAACCGTAACCAATCTATTTCGATTAAACAGGTTAACCTAAAGATGGTTCGGTTTGTCATATTAATAACATGTAGCCAACTAGTGGTAAAACGAGTGTAACATGTCTAAGGCCATCCATAATAAGGCATTATAGAGGTGGATAAAACCCATACACCACCCCTTCGGGATTATAGGGGCGTGAAGGGGCATGGGTATTGTTTATACAATAATGTCACATGTGGCTCAAAGTGGTAATAATTGAAAAGACATCAACAATTACACATGTTTTTGGCTAAAAAGAGTGATGATAATGTGAAGGAAACGGGGGCGGATCCACCTTTAAAATGAAGTAATAGTGTATTGGTGTTTAGAAAATAATAGAGGGACCACCTTATAAATTAGAAGAGAACCAAGTTGATTAGAATATAAGCTGCTGGTTTGGTGGATAACTCTCCGAGTTGGATAACTGAAGGTCACATATTTGAATCCGTTTTACGCTATTTTTTGTATGTAGTCTTTTAGTGATTCGTAAATCAAAACTTTTAAACAAAGATACAATTAGGCCATACAAGCGTCGCTCTCTGCTTTTCTCCCCTCTCCACCACGATTCCTCCGGTAGTTCGGCCAACCACAGACCATTGTCGTCCGCCGCGGGCTCGTGCCTTTCTCCGGTCACTTTTCTCCAGCCTTGCTAGTTGCTACTCTTCCTCGAATCCTCTGACCGTGACGGTGTGTTTAGATTCATTTGCTAATTCTTCTTGATATTTGTTAATTTTTAAGTTATTTGTTAAATTTTAGATTATAATTAGCAAATTAAACCAGTGGTAAAGTATTATTATGTAATGAATCGACCCGAAATTTTTATATCCGATTTCATGAAATTGAAGCATTTAAAACTAGTGCACCACCTGAAAAAAATTTCTGGATCCGCCACTGGAAGGAAAAAGGGCGAAGCTTGTATTGTGGTCTGGGGTGGCTCCGACTACCCCCTTTTTTGTCAGTAGTTTAAATTTATGCATTTTCGTCCGGCCACCCAATGTTTTCGTCCAAGCTTCGTTACTAGTGAAAGAAAATGCACATTACGAATAGAGGGCTAGTTAGGCTTGTAAATGAATCAAACGAACACGAACAGAGCATGTTGATGTTCATTCGTTTAATTTTAACCGAACAAGCAATTGAACACGAACAATTAAACAAACATGGTTTTCTTGTGTGTGTTCATTCATTGAGAAAGTGAGCATGCTTGTATGCTCTTATTTTTTTCGTTAAGAATATAAACGAATGGTTCATAGACGTAAACGAACGAATATAATTGTACATAGATGAACATACATTAATGAGCTAGAAGCAGAAGAACAATTTGTTGGGCCTAACAAATTATGTAAACTGGAGTAATTTGTGATCAACCTAAAAAGATTGAACACATATATTAACAAAAGTAAACCAACGAATTTAAACAAAAGTAAACTAGTGAACCTAAATAACGTAAACGACCAAAAACTAAATGAATGAACGTAAACGAATGTTTGCAAACATAATTGAATTAACAGGATATTTCTTCATGTTCTTTCATTAAACTAAACAATTTTTTTCACTAGTGTTTGTTATTTTATTAAATAAACGCACATAAACGAACCTTCCTCTGAACAGTTTAAAAACTGCTCACTGAACGTTCAATTTGTTTACAAGGCCGGGGCTGGCAAAAGGTTATCCCAAGAATCATATAATAAAACCATTTTAATAATCGTTGTAACAAAAAAAAAATTATAAGTTTGTTACATGTAAACAAAAGTAGTTGCATACTTATATCACAATGACGTAACACACCATCACCATTATCCTCAA